>NC_057797.1:656646717-656822612 GCF_018294505.1 Triticum aestivum
AGTTACAGTACCACGTGATCTGTGTGGTAAGCTATAGACTGCTGCCTGACATGCAGTATGGCAAGTTTTTTTTATTGTTTAGATTGCTCACCGCACGTGTCACGTGGTGTATTTTCTTTTTGATAAAAGAAGGGCTTCGCACCTCTTCCGATTTTCATTAATGCAAACCATGATGTCCAAAGCTACAAGGAAAAAGAAAAAAAGTACGATGAACTGCTCCCAGCTCCAGCAAATTCTCGGGAGGGAAATATTTTCAAAACTGGGTAAGACGATGAACCAAAACGACTACTACAATAGACTTTGTTATTAAGTTCATACATTCATCCAGGCTAAGGGCCTCAAATTTCAAAAGACAAAGACCACTGGAAAACAAGTAGACAAAAGCGAGCAATCAGCCACCACAGGGAAAAGCTTTGTTCATTTTCCAACCGCGCCACATTGATTCTCCGCCCTTGAGAGGTTGCATAAACCTCACTTGCTACTCGTTCTAGCAGTCTTGCCCCCAGCTTCAGCACTTTTTCTATTGCTTCTTTATCTGCAAAATAGACTATTCCACCATCCACTGGCTCATCAGTTTGATCAAAGTCATAGGATCAGAAATTCCTCTTTTTTAATAATCCCATTTCTAGATTTCCACAAAGCCTAAAATACTGTAGCAATCCCCACTAAAACCATTTTCTTACCATTCACCCTAAATGTGTCTAGCCATTCTCCAAAACATTTTTGGACTGACGATGGAGTTTTTCTCAGCCCAAATGAACATTTGATTAAACTCCACACCATAGAAGCAGCCGAACATGTGAAAAAAATAGGTGATCAACTAATTCATCTTTTCCACAAAACACACAGTTACTTTCCCGTTTCCACCCCCTCTTCAACAAGGAATCTCTAGTGACTATACTTTTTTTTGTTAACTAACCACATAAAAAATTTAATCTTAGCTGGATCTTGATCTTCCACAATTTTTTTTGTGGGAATCTAAGATCAGAAGCCACCAGCCGTCTGTACAGAGATTTAACTGAGAATTTTCCATCAGCCCTAAGAGACCATATTATCTTATCCTTCCCACCTTTCATTTCAATTTCCCCACATCTACTTTTTAAAGTATTCCACAATCCCAAAGTGTCTCCATAAAGAGTCCTTCTAAACCTAAATCCTTGCCATCCTTTTTGGATGGCTTCGGCCATAGTTATGTTATGATCAAAGCATAGGTCATAAAGTCTAGGATAAGCTTCCTTAAGAGTTTTATCATCCATCCAAGTATCTACCCAGAATCTGGTGTTTGTCCCATCCCCCAGTTTTTTCTTCCCAAATCTATAGAAAAATTCTTTGATCTTTATTAAACTGGACCAAAATGGGAATCCCCAGGTGTTTTTGTGACCCTGGAGAGACATCCATGTCCTCCATATTTCCTGTTAATGATATCTTGCCACATCCCCTCCTCTGTTTCCATTTTCTAGAACCATTTAGCCAATAAAGAAATATTCATCGGTTTCAAATTTATGATCCGTAAGCCACCCACCTTCTTAGGTAAACAGCAAGTTTCCCAATTAACTAAGTGATATTTCTTAATATCCTCATCTTCTTGTCACACTAATCTTGTCATGTGGTGCATGTATAACAAGATTAAAGAGTGATTTGTTATCCTAAACATAACCGTCGGGATAGAGTTAAGAAAAGTATGGTTTTATTACACGATTGCTTCGACATTTGCTCCTACTATGATTTTTGAAAAAAAATGTGATATTATCCGGCCAGCTAATGAAATTCAGTCGATTCTCTGCGACCAAATACATTTTTGCACCAAATAAATATATAAATATAACACAATGAATATTCTTTTAGACGAGTAGGAACAACTTTGCAAAATCAATTTGGGAAATAAGGTTTTCTCTCTAATAAAATTATAGCTTTGGACTCCACTAACGTGCGAGTGACGGTTCCCATGGGGCAACGAGCTAATGTTCGCTCCAGCTAGTTTATCGATATGATGTGATTTAGCGGCCAGAATGTCCCCGCCCCCAGTTGGTCTTCTGTGCTAGGGGCAACTGATAGAAGCGGGGTGCATACACCTCAACGGAAGTATACATGTTGTTTGAGAGGCCAAGGGAGACTAGGGTTTCTTGCCTCCTACGGGCGGCCACAGGTCTACCTCGTCTTCTATGGCCTTAGGCCATAGTGGCGCGGTGGATCTCGATACTTGCCGGCGGGAGGGATCCTTCTTTATTTTTAGATGTCTTTGTGTCTGTTTAGGGCTTGTTTCTTGCTCAAGAAGGTGAGGCGGCGGCGACTCCTTGAAGATGGAATAAAGTTCTCCCTGCCTAGCTCCCATTCCGGCGGTTCGGCTAGCGTCGTCGGAGGGCGCGTGGAGGTGTTTCGGTGGATCTCACTAGATTTGGTCAATGGTTGTCTTTGGTGGATCCGCTCGAATCCAATTTTTGTTTGTCTATGTTCGTGTGTCTTCAGTTTTGGTCCTTTCGATCTACGCTTATCTTCATCGGCAGCGGTTGTTGTTCTGGTCCGCTGGTCCTATGGGGCCTTAGCACGACACTTCCCGACTGTCGACTAGAACAAGTTTTGCCTAGCTCCAGCGAGGGAGAGGCCATGACGGCGGCATGGCTTCGGCTCGCTTCAGTGCTTGTAGTCGTTGCTAGATGGTCTACGGATCCAGATGTAATTTTTTATTGTTTCTGGTGTTCATTGTACTACTGTCAAGGGATGACCCTCGAGTAGGTTTGGGAGTACAAGACGCATTTTTGAAACATTGGGGCGGCCAACGCCCCTCAGTCCGGCTGGCCCTCCAGCCGGCTGGGCATGCCGCCACGCCCGAGCCGACTGGCTGTAGTCGGCAGGGTCAACGTTTGTACCATCTCGCCGTACGACAAGACCTCTCCCGCGCCAGAGAGACCGTGGCTACAGTGCCAACAGCTGTGCCGACCGTGGCGACCGACGTCAGCGCGGCGCGGCTGTGGGTGCACAGTGCCAACCGCTTCGTGACACGGAGATTGACAGGCTAAAGTGACGTGCAGCCAGTGGGCCCCACTGACGGCCAAAGACGCTGGTCGTAGGGCCCCGCCCTCCCTTCTTTATCATTTGTAACCTGGGAGGTCCGGCTATAAGACCTCCAGGAGCCCCCCAGAAGGGGGTCAGCTCATTCCACACACACACACACATATATGAGAGACAAGGAGGAGAGGTAGCTCCTTCTTCCTCCTTCACCCAAACAACTCCAGGAGCACCATTCTAACCCTTGTGATCCTCATAGTTGATCCGACGGGACTAGGTGTTTTACCTCCCTCGGAGGGGCCCCAACCCCGGTACGTCATTTTGTCTTGCACCGCTCGTGCCCACTCTCGCCTCCAGAACCCAAAGACGCTCTCTGGCCCCAACCACCTTCAATAAACCATCCCATGGCATCCACCGTGAGAACACCACGACAGTTGGTGCACACCGTGGGGCTGCATGCGGCGTCGGCAGGAGTCATGTTCCGGACGAGACCCTTCACCCCCTCTGTCGGTGTCAAAACCGGCAGATCTCGGGTAGGGGGTCCCGAACTGTGCGTCTACACCGGATGGTAACAGGAGACAAGGGACACGAAGTTTTACCCAGGTTCAGGCCCTCTCGATGGAGGTAAAACCCTACGTCCTGCTTGATTAATATTGATGATATGGGTAGTACAAGAGTAGA
This sequence comes from Triticum aestivum, assembly GCF_018294505.1. Lineage (NCBI taxonomy): Eukaryota > Viridiplantae > Streptophyta > Magnoliopsida > Poales > Poaceae > Triticum > Triticum aestivum. The sequence continues at coordinate 656,650,405 of NC_057797.1, forward strand.
TCTACCACGAGATCGAGGAGGCTAAACCCTAGTGTTGGGGAACGTTGCAGAAAACAAAAATTTTCCTACGGTTTCACCAAGATCCATCTATGAGTTCATCTAGCAACGAGTGATCGGATGCATCTACATACCTTTGTAGATCGCGAGCGGAAGCGTTCAAAGAACGGGGATGAGGTAGTCGAACATGACGTGATCCAAATCACCGAAGATCCTAGCACCGAACGGACGGCACCTCCGCGTTCAACACACGTACGGTCAGCGTAACGTCTCCTTCTTCTTGATCCAGCAAGAGGGAAGGAGAGGTTGAGGGAGATGGCTCCACCAGCAGCACGACGGCGTGGTGGTGATGGAGCTGCAGTACTCCGTCAGGGCTTCGCCAAGCGCTATGGAGGAGGAGGAGGTGTTGGAGAGGGAGAAGGAGGCAACCAAAGGCGTGGATGAAAAGCCCTCCTTCCCCCACTATATATAGGAGGGCCAAGGAGGGGGCGCCGGCCCTAGGAGATCCAATCTCCTATGGGGGCGGCGGCCAAGGGAGGTTTCCCTCCCCCCCAAGGCACCTAGGAGGTGCCTTCCACTAGTGGGACTCTTCCCTTTGGGAAACCCTAGGCGCATGGGCCCCTTGGGGCTGGTGCCCTTGGCCCATGTAGGCCAAGGCGCACCCCCTTACAGCCCATGTGGCCCCCGGGGCAGGTGGACCCATGCGGTGGACCCCCGGGACCCTTCCGGTGGTCCCGGTACAATACCGATAACCCCGAAACTTGTCCCGATGGCCGAAATAGCACTTCCTATATATAATTCTTTACCTCCGGACCATTCCGGAACTCCTCGTGACGTCCGGGATCTCATGCGAGACTCCTAACAACATTCGGGTTACTGCATATACATATCCCTACAACCCTAGCGTCACCGAACCTTAAGTGTGTAGACCCTACGGGTTCGGGAGACATGCAGACATGACCGAGACGACTCTCCGGTCAATAACCAACAGCGGGATCTGGATACCCATGTTGGCTCCCACATACTCCACGATGATCTCATCGGATGAACCACGATGTCGAGGATTCAAGCAACCCCGTATACAATTCCCTTTGTCAATCGATATGTTACTTGCCCGAGATTCGATCGTCGGTATCCCAATACCTCGTTCAATCTCGTTACCGGCAAGTCACTTTACTCGTACTGTAATGCATGATCCCGTGACCAGACACTTGGTCACTTTGAGCTCATAATGATGATGCATTACCGAGTGGGCCCAGTGATACCTCTCCGTCATACGGAGTGACAAATCCCAGTCTTGATCCGTGTCAACCCAACAGACACTTTTGGAGATACCCGTAGTCTACCTTTATAGTCACCCAGTTACGTTGTGACGTTTGGTATACCCAAAGCACTCCTACGGTATCCGGGAGTTACACGATCTCATGGTCTAAGGAAAAGATACTTGACATTGGAAAACTCTAGCAAACGAAACTACACGATCTTTATGCTATGTTTAGGATTGGGTCTTGTCCATCTCATCATTCTCCTAATGATGTGATCTCGTTATCAATGACATCCAATGTCCATAGTCAGGAAACCATGACTATCTGTTGATCAACAAGCTAGTCAACTAGAGGCTTACTAGGGACATGTTGGTGTCTGTTATTCACACATGTACTACGATTTCCGGATAACACAATTATAGCATGAATAAAGACAATTATCATGAACAAGGAAATATAATAATAATGCTTTTATTATTGCCTCTAGGGCATATTTCCAACAGTCTCCCACTTGCACTAGAGTCAATAATCTAGTTACAATGTGATGAATCGAACACCCATGGAATTCTGGTGTTGATCATGTTTTGTTCTAGGGAGAGGTTTAGTCAACGGATCTGCTACATTTAGGTCTGTATGTACTTTACAAATATCTATGTCTCCATCTTGAACATTTTCACGAATGGAGTTGAAGCGACGCTTGATGTGCCTTGTCTTCTTGTGAAACCTGGGCTCCTTGGCAAGTGCAATAGCTCCAGTGTTGTCACAGAAGAGTTTGATTGGCCCCGACGCATTGGGTATGACTCCTAGGTTGGTGATGAACTCCTTCACCCATATTGCTTCATGTGCTGCCTCCGAGGCTGCCATGTACTCCGCTTCACATGTAGATCCCGCCACGACGCTCTGCTTGCAACTGCACCAGCTTACTGCCCCACCATTCAAAATATACACGTATCCGGTTTGTGACTTTGAGTCATCCAGATCTGTGTCGAAGCTAGCGTCGACGTAACCCTTTACGACGAGCTCTTCGTCACCTCCATAAACGAGAAACATTTCCTTAGTCCTTTTTCAGGTACTTTAGGATATTCTTGACCGCTGTCCAGTGTTCCTTGCCGGGATTACTTTGGTACCTTCCTACCAAACTTACGGCAAGGTTTACATCAGGTCTGGTACACAGCATGGCATACATAATAGAACCTATGGCTGAGGCATAGGGGATGACGCTCATCTCTTCTATATCTTCTGCCGTGGTCGGACATTGAGCTGAGCTCAATTTCACACCTTGCAACATAGGCAAGAACCCCTTCTTAGACTGATCCATATTGAACTTCTTCAATATCTTATCAAGGTATGTGCTTTGTGAAAGACCTATGAGGCGTCTTGATCTATCTCTATAGATCTTGATGCCTAATATATAAGCAGCTTCTCCAAGGTCCTTCATTGAAAAACTCTTATTCAAGTAGGCCTTGATGCTGTCCAAGAGTTCTATATCATTTCCCATCAAAAGTATGTCATCTACATATAGTATGAGAAATGCTACAGAGCTCCCACTCACTTTCTTGTAAACGCAGGCTTCTCCATAAGTCTGCGTAAACCCAAACGCTTTGATCATCTCATCAAAGTGAATGTTCCAACTCCGAGATGCTTGCACCAGCCCATAAATCGAGCGTTGGAGCTTGCACACCTTATTAGCATTCTTAGGATCGACAAAACCTTCCAGCTGCATCATATACAATTCTTCCTTAAGGAAACCATTAAGGAATGCCGTTTTGATGTCCATTTGCCATATTTCATAATCATAGAATGCGGCAATTGCTAACATGATTCGGACGGACTTTAGCTTCGCTACCGGTGAGAAAGTCTCATCGTAGTCAACCCCTTGAACTTGTCGATAACCCTTAGCGACAAGCCTAGCTTTATAGATGGTCACATTACCATCCGCGTATGTCTTCTTCTTAAAGATCCATTTATTTTCTATGGCTCGCCGTTCAACGGGCAAGTCAGTCAAAGTCCATACTTCGTTTTCATACATGGATCCTATCTCGGATTTCATGGCTTCTAGCCATTTGTCGGAATCCGGGCCCGCCATCGCTTCTTCATAGTTCGAAGGTTCACCGTTGTCTAACAACATGATTTCCAAGACAGGGTTGCCGTACCACTCTGGTGCGGAACGTGTCCTTGTGGACCTTCGAATTTCAGTAGGAGCTTGATCAGAAGTATCTTGATCATCATTAATAACTTCCTCTCTAGTTGGTGCAGGCACCTCAGGAACATTTTCTTGAGTTGTGCCATTTTCCGGTTCAAGAGGTAACACTTCATCAAGTTCTACTTTCCTCCCACTTACTTCTTTCGAGAGAAACTCTTTCTCTAGAAAGAATCCATTCTTGGCAACAAAGATCTTGCCTTCGGATCTGAGGTAGAAGGTATACCCAACAGTTTCTTTAGGGTATCCTATGAAGACGCATTTTTTCGACTTGGGTTCGAGCTTTTCAGGTTGAAGTTTCTTGACATAAGCATCGCATCCCAAAACTTTTAGAAACGACAGCTTAGGTTTCTTCCCAAACCATAATTCAAACGTTGTCGTCTCAACGGATTTCGACAGAGCCCTATTTAAAGTGAATGCGGCAGTCTCTAAAGCATAGCCCCAAAAAGATAGCGGTAAATCGGTAAGAGACATCATAGATCGTACCATATCTAATAGAGTGCGATTACGACATTCGGACACACCATTATGCTGAGGTGTTCCAGGCGGCGTGAGTTGTGAAACTATTCCACATTTTCTTAAGTGTGTGCCAAATTCGTGACTCAAGTATTCTCCTCCACGATCTGATCGTAGAAACTTGATTTTCCTGTCACGTTGATTCTCAACTTCACTCTGAAATTCCTTGAACTTTTCAAAGGTTTCAGACTTGTGTTTCATTAAGTAGACATACCCATATCTACTCAAGTCATCAGTGAGGGTGAGAACATAACGATAGCCACCGCGAGCCTCAACACTCATTGGACCGCACATATCAGTATGTATGATTTCCAATAAGTTGGTTGCTCGCTCCATTGTTCCTGAGAACGGAGTCTTGGTCATTTTACCCATGAGGCATGGTTCGCACGTGTCAAATGATTCGTAATCAAGAGACTCTAAAAGTCCATCTGCATGGAGCTTCTTCATGCGTTTGACACCTATGTGACCAAGGCGGCAGTGCCACAAGTATGTGGGACTATCATTATCAACTTTACATCTTTTGGTACTCACACTATGAATATGTGTAGCATTACGCTCGAGATCCATTAAGAATAAACCATTCACCATAGGAGCATGACCAGAAAACATATCTCTCATATAAATAGAACAACCATTATTCTCGGATTTAAATGAGTAGCCATCTCGAATTAAACGAGATCCCGATACAATGTTCATGCTCAAAGCTGGCACTAAATAACAATTATTAAGGTTTAAAACTAATCCCGAAGGTAAATGCAGAGGTAGCATGCCGATGGCGATTACATTGACCTTGGAACCATTCCCGATGCGCATCGTCACCTCGTCCTTTGCCAGTCTCCGCTTATTCCGCAGCCCCTGCTTTGAGTTACAAATGTGAGCAACTACACCGGTATCAAATACCCAGGAGCTACTACGGGTACTAGTAAGGTACACATCAATTACATGTATATCATATATACCTTTTGTTTTGCCGGCCTTCTTGTCCGCTAAGTATTTGGGGCAGTTCCGCTTCCAGTGACCACTTCCCTTGCAATAAAAGCACTCAGTCTCGGGCTTGGGTCCATTCTTTGGCTTCTTCCCGGCAGCTTGCTTGCCAGGCGCGGCAACTCCCTTGCCGTCCTTCTTGAAGTTCTTTTTACCCTTGCCCTTCTTGAACTTAGTGGTTTTATTGACCATCAACACTTGATGTTCCTTCTTGACTTCTACCTCTGCTGATTTCAGCATTGCAAATACCTCAGGAATGGTCTTTTGCATCCCCTGCATATTGAAGTTCATCACAAAGCTCTTGTAGCTTGGTGGAAGCGACTGGAGGATTCTGTCAATGACTGCGTCATCCGGGAGATTAACTCCTAGCTGAGTCAAGCGGTTATGTAACCCAGACATAGTGAGTATGTGCTCGCTGACAGAACTATTTTCCTCCATCTTACAGCTGAAGAATTTGTCGGAGACCTCATATCTCTTGATCCGGGCATGAGCTTGAAAAACCATTTTCAGCTCTTCGAACATCTCATATGCTCCATGTCTCTCAAAACGCTTTTGGAGCCCCGGCTCTAAGCTGTAAAGCATGCCGCACTGAACGAGGGAGTAGTCATCAACACGTGTCTGCCAAGCGTTCATAACGTCTTGGTTCTGTGGGACGGGAGCTTCACCTAGCGGTGCTTGTAGGACATAATCTTTCTTGGCAGCTATGAGGATGATCCTCAGGTCCCGGACCCAGTTCGTATAGTTGCTGCCATCGTCTTTCAGCTTGGTTTTCTCTAGGAACGCGTTGAAGTTGAGGACTACGTTGGCCATTCGATCTACAAGACATATTGCAAAGATTTTTAGACTACGTTCATGATAATAAAGTTCATCTAATCAAATTATTCAATGAACTCCCACTTAGATAGACATCCCTCTGCTAGTCATCTAAGTATAACATGATCCGAGTCAACCAGGTCGTGTCCGATCATCACGTGAGACGGACTAGTCAACGTCGGTGAACATCTTCATGTTGATCGTATCTTCTATACGACTCATGCTCGACCTTTCGGTCTTCTATGTTCCGAGGCCATGTCTATACACATGCTAGGCTCGTCAAGTCAACCTAAGTGTTTGCATGTGTAAATCTATCTTACACCCGTTGTATGTGAACGTTTCAATCAAACACCCGATCATCACGTGGTGCATTGAAACAACGAACTGTCGCAACGGTGCACAGTTAGGGGGAACACTTTCTTGAAATTATTATGAGGGATCATCTTATTTACTACCGTCGTTCTAAGTAAACAAGATGCAAAACATGATAAACATCACATGCAATCAAATAATAATAGTGACATGATATGGCCATTATCACATAGCTCCTTTGATCTCCATCTTGGGGCTCCATGATCACCTTGTCACCGGCATGACACCATGATCTCCATCATCATGATCCCCATCATCGTGTCTCCATGAAGTTGCTCGCCAACTATTACTTCTACTACTATGGCTAACGTGTTTAGCAATAAAGTAAAGTAATTTACATGGCGTTTCTCAATGACATGCAGGTCATACAAAAAATAAAGACAACTCCTATGGCTCCTGCCGGTTGTCATACTCATCGACATGCAAGTCGTGATTCCTATTACAATAGCATGAACAACTCATACATCACATATATATCATTCATCATTCATCACAACTTTGGCCATATCATATCAGAAAGCACTTGCTGCAAAAACAAGTTAGACGTCCTCTAATTGTTGTTGCAAGTTTTACGTGGCTGAAGTAGAGTTCTAGCAAGAACGTTTTCTTACCTACGTGAAAGCCACAACGTGATTTGTCAACTTCTATTTACCCTTCATAAGGACCATTTTCATCGAATCCGCTCCAACTAAAGTAGGAGAGACAGACACCCGCCAGCCACCTTATGCAACTAGTGCATGTTAGTCGGTGGAACCGGTCTCACGTAAGCATACGTGTAAGGTTGGTCCGGGCCGCTTCATCCCACAATACCGTTGAACCAAGATAAGACTAGTAGCGGCAAGAAAGTTGACAACATCTACGCCCACAACAAATTGTGTTCTACTCGCGCAAGAAGAACTACGCATAGACCTAGCTCATGATGCCACTGTTGGGGAACGTTGCAGAAAACAAAAATTTTCCTACGGTTTCACCAAGATCCATCTATGAGTTCATCTAGCAACGAGTGATCGGATGCATCTACATACCTTTGTAGATCACGAGCGAAAGCGTTCAAAGAACGGGGATGAGGTAGTTGAACACGACGTGATCCAAATCACTGAAGATCCTAGCACCGAATGGACGGCACCTCCGCGTTCAACACACGTACGGTCAGCGTAACGTCTCCTTCTTATTGATCCAGCAAGAGGGAAGGATAGGTTGAGGGAGATGGCTCCAGCAGCAGCACGACGGTTTGGTGGTGATGGAGCTGCAGTACTCCGTCAGGGCTTCGCCAAGCGCTATGGAGGAGGAGGAGGTGTTGGAGAGGGAGAAGGAGGCAACCAAAGGCGTGGATGAAAAGCCCTCCTTCCCCCACTATATATAGGACGGCCAAGGAGGGGGCGCCGACCCTAGGAGATCCAATCTCCTAGGGGGGCCGCGGCCAAGGGAGGTTTCCCTCCCCCCAAGGCACCTAGGAGGTGCCTTCCACTAGTGGGACTCTTCCCTTTTGGAAACCCTAGGCGCATGGGCCCCTTGGGGCTAGTGCCCTTGGCCCATGTAGGCCAAGGCGCACCCCCTTACAGCCCATGTGGCCCCCGGGGCAGGTGGACCCACGCGGTGGACCCCCGGGACCCTTTCGGTGGTCCCGGTACAATACCGATAACCCCAAAACTTGTCCCGATGGATGAAATAGCACTTCCTATATATAATTCTTTACCTCCGGACCATTCTGGAACTCCTCGTGACGTCCGGGATCTCATCTGGGACTCCGAACAACATTCGGGTTACTGCATATACATATCCCTACAACCCTAGCGTCACCGAACCTTAAGTGTGTAGACCCTGCGGGTTCGGGAGACATGCAGACATGACCGAGACGACTCTCTGGTCAATAACCAACAGCGGGATCTGGATACCCATGTTGGCTCCCACATACTCCACGATGATCTCATCGGATGAACCACGATGTCGAGGATTCAAGCAACCCCGTATACAATTCCCTTTGTCAATCGATATGTTACTTGCCCGAGATTCGATCGTCGGTATCCCAATACCTCGTTCAATCTCGTTACCGGCAAGTCACTTTACTCGTACTGTAATGCATGATCCCGTGACCAGACACTTGGTCACTCTGAGCTCATAATGATGATGCATTACCGAGTGGGCCCAGTGATACCTCTCCGTCATACGGAGTGACAAATCCCAGTCTTGATCCGTGTCAACCCAACAGACACTTTCGGAGATACTCGTAGTCTACCTTTATAGTCACCCAGTTACGTTGTGACGTTTGGTATACCCAAAGCACTCCTACGGTATCCGGGAGTTACACGATCTCATGGTCTAAGGAAAAGATACTTGACATTGGAAAACTCTAGCAAACGAACTACACGATCTTTATGATATGTTTAGGATTGGGTCTTGTACATCACATCATTCTCCTAATGATGTGATCTCGTTATCAATGACATCCAATGTCCATAGTCAGGAAACCATGACTATCTGTTGATCAACGAGCTAGTCAACTAGAGGCTTACTAGGGACATGTTGGTGTCTGTTATTCACACATGTACTACGATTTCCGGATAACACAATTATAGCATGAATAAAGACAATTATCATGAACAAGGAAATATAATAATAATGCTTTTATTATTGCCTCTAGGGCATATTTCCAACACCTAGAAGCTAGTCTATGGTATGATTGTCGATGTATATGTTGTCCTATGGACTAAAACCCTCCGGTTTATATAGACATCGGATAGGGTTAGAGTTACATAGAGTCGGTTACAATGGTAGGAGATCTGCATATCCGTATCGCCAAGCTTGCCTTCCACGCCAAGGAAAGTCCCTCCCGGACACGGGACGAATTCTTCAATCTTGTATCTTCATAGTCCAGGAGTCCGGCTGAAGGTATAGTCCGGCTATCCAAACACCCCCTAAACCAGGAATCCCTCAGTATCCCCTGAACCAGGCTTAAATGACGACGAGTCCGGCACGCAGATTGTGTTCGGCATTGCAAGGCGGGTTCTCCTCCAAATTCCATGTACCTGTTTGAATAAAGTCCGGTTTCTTGTAGATGTTGCGCTCCTTGGCTTCTACGCCCAATAATGGCCGCTTCCCACGCGTCGAACGAATATGAAAAGTCTGAGTGTTTTTACATTCATACTCCTAGCCGCGTAGATGAGCTGCCCTATTTAAGGGGACGAGGATTTAGATCCAATCCACACCTTCTCCCCTCCGCGAGTGTTCATCAGAGCGCATCCGACAAAGGTCCATTCCACCTTGGCCAGCCATCGCAACTCCTCCCCTCGCCCTTCCAGCCCTAAGCCTAGACATTGGGAGAGATGTTCCACCCCACATAGCGAGCTAGTGACGCTCCAGACCAAGGGATTTCTCCCCCCGGCCTATATGGTCCCGGTTCGAGCCGTTCTTGCCGTGTACAACGGCGGAGAGCAAGCAGAGAATGCCCCTAATCCCTCCAAAGAAGAGCGGGTGTGCCTTGTCCCTTACTTAATAAGGGGGCTCGGATTTCCAATCCACCCATTTCTCCGGGGGCTGCTGGAGTTCTACGGCCTCCAGCTACATCATCTCACGCCTGCCTCAGTATTGCATATCACGGGCTTTGTAGCCCTCTACGAGTTGTTCTTGGGTGTTGAAGCTCATTTCGGACTGTGGAAGGAGCTATTTTGCCTCGTGCCCCGTTCCAAGAAGGGGTCAATGTATCAAGTGGGTGGAGCCGAAGTGTGACGCATCGCCGGGACCGGATATCTGTCCGGAACCCCAAAGAAGGCGTCCGAAGACTGGCCCTCGGAATGGTTCTATATAGAAGACGTCCCGCTGCCGGATCCTGTCCGGATCGGCCTCCCTGAATTCAACAGTGCTCCCTTAAAGAAGCGCCTAAGCTGGAGCCCGCGGAGCCCTCAGAGGGAAAGTGACTGGGACATCATTTACCTGATGGGCCGAATAAGATTGCTAGCCCATTCCAGACTAACCATGATCGGGGTTATGGCCGAATGCATTATGCGGGGGGTGCAACTGCTTCAGTATAGAAGCCACCCCATGTGGGACTTCAACGGGGAGGACGACGCCACCCGCTACGGTCGTAAGGGGCCGGATTCAGCTGCCGCTCTACTAAAGATCTTGTCCACTTTGTATAAGGGAGAAGAGGAGGAATTTCTCCGCGTCAACCCTCAGGGTGGATTCTCCATGCACAATCCCCCGAGCTGGGTAAGCGGCCGTATTTACTTGTTCATCCGTTTTGTATTCCCATTGTTAAATATTCAGTCTGACGACTTTAACGTAGGAATTGCGCTGGACTTTTAAGGAAATAAGCAGCCCTCCTCCACAACCCGAGGACCCAGGACGGTCCCTCGACCCGGCCTCTCAAGAGGATCCGGACATATCTGTGGAGCTGATTGATGGAGTGTTCCATCAATTGAGCGAGGACAACGCCTTGGTGGCCATTACGGCCGATTACCCAGGGCTAATCCTGACGCCCCAGGTACCTGAGATCGAAGTCCCAGTACCCCTAATAGGTGTCCGCCCACTCGTGTTCAGTTTCCTGATTGCAACCGAACTTTGCAGGGGAGGTTTTTAAGGCGGAAGGCTGAACCTGCGGCGACAAGCCAACGAGGGGCCGTAGGGCCCCGTGGGCCGAAAAGAAGTGCAGGCCGGACCGAGGCGTCAGCGCAAAGGTATGGTGCGCCCCCTTATCCCAGGTGTTATACCTTCGAGGCACATTGACACTCGTGCTCTCTTCAGGACAAAGAGACCTCGCCGGACTATATCCGGAGAGGCTGCCAATCACACCTCCACCAGCCAGGCTCCAAGCCTGGTTCGGAGGCGGAGGCGAACGCAAGGCGCGCGCCAGACGCTCCTCCGATGGAGGATGTGGACGGGTTGTCTGCCACCAACTCTGAGGTGGAGAGTGCCATGAACCACAGGCGTCGCCGGACAATTCTTCGCGACGCTTGTTTCTCCCAAGGGGCGTTAGATGCCTTCAACTCAGGAGATGCGCACCTCCGTGCCGCTCAAAATGGTCTAGCCAGAGCCACGGAGCAATATGTAAAAGACATATGGGTAAGAAAATTTTGGTAATTATATATATAGCAGTAGCCCCCGAGACTTGAAACAGTTAGAATAACTGATTTAAGGATCATTTGATATGCAGGTTCTTACAGAAAAGAATTCCCTACTGTCCAAGGAGCTGGAAGAGTGCAAAGCCCAACTGGAGGCCGCACTAGCCGCGGCAGGGGAGCCTAAGGAGACCCCCTCTGGTAATATACACTTCGAAAGATAAGTATTTTGCGAAGCACAGCTTTGGTGCGAATCTGACAAATGAAATTGCAGATGGAGCCGGATTGAATTCGGAAAGGCAACACCTCCTACGCCAGCTAAAGGCTGGTGAGAGGGTGCTGATAAAGGTGATGGGGGAGAAGAATGATCTCCAAGATGCCAACACCAAGCTGGGTGTCGAGCTGAAAGATGTTCATGCCCAGCTGTCATACTCCGTGAAGGAGAATCAGCGGCTTCGGCGCGGCATATTTGTAAGTGCTTGAACAAACCTTTTGAAAGAAAGTTCGGCGGGGAAGTCGACCAACAGAGCAATGTGTGTAGGTGTGCTAACAGGTCGTCCTGCAAAGGAGATGCCCGGTTCTACGGGTGGCCTTCTTCCCGAGCTCTCACAACTGCTCGATCGAGTTCGGCAGGCGATGCGAGGCGTCGCCCAGGCCCTGTGGCCATCCGTCTCCATGCCCGAAGGTCTTGGAGAGCTTGCGGAGAAGCTAAAGGGAGCACGGCGGCGCTTCCGATTATGGAAGATATCAGCCTGCCATCAAGGCGCTAGGGAGGCCTGGGCCATGGTGAAGACACGGTACGCAAAGGCTGACCCCAACCACATGGCCGAGGTCGGTCTTGTAGGGCCCGATGGGAAGGAGATCCGTGTAAGCTTAGTATACGACCAAGTAGAGTTGGCCGCAAAGTATTCCCAGTAGGACTGTAAATTAGACAGCCTGTTAGATGGTATTGAAGAGGAATACAACCAGTCAAAATGACTATGTAATTTAATTGACATTTATAATGCCTTCTAGCCGGATTGTAGATCATTTGTCATGGCCGACCTTTTCGCTTCAGCCTCGGGACCTGACGGTCCGGAGTGTGTCCGAATTCCCATGCGGTTATATAGGAATCGGGGAATGCATGGATACCAGGCGTAGGGGTCATTAGGGCGTGAACAGACAAGTGCCCGACTAGGCATGTTATATTACATGGTTAGTAAGAAACATCTTCTAGGGAGAATAGTTCCATTAGGGGTTCCTTTCCTTGGGAGGCATGCCCTAAGGTGCATGTCCATGCTGCGAAAAGAAACGCAGGAAAAACATCTGGGGCGTATAGATAAAAATAAAAAAAGATCATCTTTAGTTCACCGATCGAATATTCCCTTAAGAATGCTAGCTTTCGGCTTCACCCAGTCTGAGGTACACGTCCGGCTGACCCGGCAGTAACAATCGCAGATGTGCTCCCTTTACCACCTAGCCGAACAATCGGGAACGTATGGGTAAGCACAGGAGCCAGGCAACCCAGCTTGGCCAAAACTTAAGTCATATCGATGCATATAATGGTGAATAAAAGGTTCATGTGAAAGTGTGACACATGTATTGGGCGTGAGGCCCGTATGAATAAGCTTCTGTTTAAATAAGCCCCCAGGTTTAATGAGCGCGGATAGCGAGTCACTTTATAAGCCTTTAAAGGTTATAGGAGAGATAGAGAGAGAAGGAGAGAAATGTAAGACAGACAGTATATAAAAAATGGACAGAGGAAGGAGACGAACACAGAGTCCGGCGCTAGGCTAGAATCTTCGGAGACGGGCTGCATTCCATGGGTTCGGCTCGAGTCGGTTATCCGATGCACCCCGCAGGCGGTACGCTCCACCAGTCAGGACTTGGTCAATTATGAAGGGACCTTCCCACTTGGGCTTGAGTTTGTCCTTTTTCTTGTCCGGTAGTCGTAGAACTAATTCGCCAACGTTGTAATTTTTGGCCCGTACTTCTCTGCTTTGGTATCTTCGAGCCTGCTGTTGATAGAATGCGGAACGGGCTTTTGCCACGTCACGCTCCTCCTCCAATGCGTTCAAACTGTCCTGTCGATCGAGCTCGGCTTCTCTTTCTTTGTACATGCGCACTCGAGGTGAGTCATGAATTATGTTGCAAGGCAAAACTGCCTCTGCGCCGTACACCATAAAGAATGGTGTGTATCTGGTGGTGCGATTTGGCGTGGTCCGCAGCCCCCAGAGTACGGAGTCGAGCTCCTCTACCCAGTGCGTGTTAGATTCCTTGAGGGACCGCACTAATCTGGGTTTGATGCCGCTCATGATAAGACCATTTGCACGTTCGACCTGGCCGTTAGTTTGTGGGTGATGGACGGAAGCAAAATTGAGCTTGATGCCCATGTTTTTGCACCAGAGTTTTACCTCGTCGGCCGTGAAGTTCGTGTCGTTATCAGTGATGATGCTGTGGGGGACGCCGTAACGGTGTACAACCCCAGATATAAAGTCTATCACCGGTCCGGATTCAGCCGTCTTAACAGGCTTGGCTTCTATCCATTTGGTGAACTTATCCACCATGACCAGTAAATATTTTTGCTTGTGGGTTCCGCCTTTAAGGGGTCCAACCATGTCAAGCCCCCAGACCGCGAAGGGCCAAGTAATGGGGATAGTTTGAAGGGGGTGGGTGGCATATGGCTTTGGTTTGCAAAGAGCTGGCAACCGGTGCATCGTTGGACTAAGTCCTGAGCGTCTGCCCGAGCCGTCGGCCAATAAAAGCTTGTACGGAAGGCCTTGCTTACAAGGGACCGGGCTGCCGCGTGATGACCGCCAAGTCTGGCATGAATTTCAGCCAGGAGGTTCCGCCCCTCCTCTTCGGAGATGCACCTTTGAAGGACTCCGTTAGTGCTTTTCTTATAAAGCTCTCCCTCGTGGACTCTGTAGGCTTTGGATCGCCGCACTATGTAGCATGCTTCATTTTGGTCCTCGGGGAGTTCCTGCCTAGTAAGGTGGGCGAGGAATGATTCTGTCCACGGGGCGATAACGGCCATTATTATGTGGGCTGAAGGTGTTGTTTCATTGGCAGAGCCTCCGATTGTGTCAGAATGTTCGGTGTCGGGCAGTGCGGTTGGGTCCGGGCTGTTATTGTTCGGCTCCCCTTCCCATACTACGGATGGCTTGAATAACCTTTCCAAGAAGATGTTGGGGGGGACAACATCGCGTTTTGCGCCGATGTGTGCCAGGACATCTGCCGCCTGATTATTTTCCCGGGCTATATGGTGAAATTCAAGCCCCTCGAACCGAGCTGACATCTTTACGACGGCATTGCGGTAAGTTGCCATTTTTGGATCCATTTATTTGGGATATTGCGAGGTTCGAGTCCCCGCGCACCTCTAGGCGTTGGATGCCCATGGATACTGCCATCCGGAGACCATGTAAAAGGGCCTCATATTCGGCTGCGTTTTTGGAGTCCGTGTACATGATCTGTAGTACGTATTGAACTGTGTCTCCTGTGGGGGACGTGAAAACAACACCAGCCCCCAGTCCGGCCAACATCTTGGAGCCATCGAAATGCATGATCCAATTTGAATATGTGCCGTACTCTTTAGGGAGTTCGGCCTCCGTCCATTCTGCGACGAAGTCGGCCAAGACTTGCGACTTAATGGCTCGTCGTGGCTTATAATTTATGTCGAATGGGAGGAGCTCAATGGCCCATTTTGCAATCCGGCATGTTGCATCATGGTTGTTTATAATATCGTTAAGTGGTACTTCCGAGGCTACTGTTATTGAACACTCTTGAAAGTAGTGTCGTAGCTTCCGGAATGCCATGAATACCGTGTACGCAATCTTTTGATAATGCGGGTACCGTGATTTGCAGGGAGTGAGGACAGTGGACACATAATAGACCGGCTTTTGAAGGGGGAATTTGTGTCCGTCCGCTTCTCGTCCGACGACGAGCACTGCGCTTACAACCTGATGTGTTGCTGCAATGTATAATAGCACTGGTTCGCCAATGTTTGGCGCGGCCAGGACTGAGTTTGTTGCCAGTATGGCTTTTATTTCGTCGAGTCCGGCCGTGGCTGTATCCGTCCATTTGAAGTGTTCGGTGCGCCGAAGGAGGCGGTAAAGGGGTAGGGCCTTTTCTCCCAGGCAGGAGATAAAGCGGCTTAGAGCCGCCACACATCTGATTAACTTTTGTATTTGTTTGAGGTCCTTTGGGATATCCAGTTGCGACAGAGCTCAGATCTTGGCTGGATTTACTTCAATTCCTCTACCGGATACAATGAAGCCCAAGAGCTTTCCGGCTGGAACACCGAAAACGCATTTTTCCGGGTTGAGCTTGATGTCGTATGTTCAGAGGTTATCAAATGTGAGCCTCAAGTCGTCTACTAGAGACTCAACATGTCGTGTTTTGACGACCACATCATCTACATATGCCTCCATTGTTTTGCCGATCTGGCTTGCCAGACATGTCTAAATCATGCGCTAGTATGTTGCGCCGGCGTTTTTGAGCCCGAAGGGCATCGTGTTGAAGCAGAATGGCCCGTATGGTGTGATAAATGTTGTTGCGGCTTGGTCTGGTTCTGCCATCTTGATTTGATGGTAGCCAGAGTATGCGTGAGGAAACACAACGAATCGTGTCCTGCGGTAGCGTCGATAATTTGATCGATGCGGGGGAGGGGGAAGGGATCCTTTGGGCAAGCTTTGTTGAGGTCTTTAAAATCAACACACAGGCGCCAGGATTTGTCCTTCTTTGATACCATCACCAGGTTTGCTAGCCAGTCCGGATGTTTTATATCTCTGATGAATCCGGCCTCCAATAGCTTTGCTAGCTCCTCTCCCATGGCCTGTCTCTTAGGTTCGGAAAAACGCCGAAGAGCCTGTTTGACAGGTTTGAACCCTGTTTGGATATTTAAGCTGTGCTCGGCCAGCCTGCGTGGGATTCCTGGCATGTCTGAAGGGTGCCAGGTGAAAATGTCTTAGTTCTCTCGTAGGAACTCTCGTAATGCGGCGTCGACATCAGGGTTTAATTGTGCCCCGATGGAAGCTGTTTTATTGGGGTCCGTTGGATGGACTTGGAATTTGACTATTTTGTCCGCCGGTTTAAA
Organism: Triticum aestivum; assembly: GCF_018294505.1. Taxonomy (NCBI): domain Eukaryota; kingdom Viridiplantae; phylum Streptophyta; class Magnoliopsida; order Poales; family Poaceae; genus Triticum; species Triticum aestivum. Next base: position 656,666,680 of record NC_057797.1, read on the forward strand.
GGAGGTGGACTTGGATCTTTTGTCGAGTACCACATCGTCCCTATTCACCGTAGAGCACAGCGCAGTCAGCTCCTCAGCCGCTAGGGCTTCGGATAGTGCCTCGAGGGCCAGTGCGGCTGTCTTGTTTTCGGCGCGGAGTGCTATGTCCGGATCACTAGCGAGAGTGATGATCCCATTAGGCCCGGGCATCTCGAGCTTCATGTACCCGTAATGGGGTATTGCTTGGAAGATTGTAAACGCTTCCCGCCCTAGCAGAGCGTGATAACCGCTGCTGAACGGAGCCACCTGGAACGTGACCTCTTTGGACCTGTAATTATCTGGCGTGCCGAACACCACATCTAGTATGATTTTTCCTGTACATCGCACTTCCCGACTGGGGATTATTCCTCTAAAGGTTGTGCTGTTTCGCTCAATGCGGTTCCAGTCTATTTCCATTTTTTGAAGAGTCTCCTCGTAAATGAGGTTCAATCCGCTGCCGTCGTCCATGAGTACCTTGGTAAGATGAAAGTCGTCCACTATTGGACTGAGGACCAATGCGGCTGGTGCTCGGGCTGTTCAGAATTTAGGTTCATCACTGGCGTTAAAGGTAATAGCCGTGTCACTCCATGGGTTTATTGTTGCTACTTGGTAGACTTTGGCAAGGCTGCGGAGTGTCCTTTTTTGCATATTATTTGATGCGAAAGTCTCGAAGACTGTTAATACCGTATTGGTGTCTCTGGGGTGGCTTTCTGTGGCCTCCGGAATTAGGAGATTTTTGCCAATTTTGGCCACCTGCCGGAGTATCCAACATGCTTTGAGGCTGTGAGTTGGTGTGGCGTCCTCTGTACTGTGAATTTTACAGGGTCCATTAAGCCACCCTTCCAGTACGGTTCCATGCCCTGTAGAGGGTTTTTGTTTTTTAGTGCTTGACCCGGGTGACTGGTGATGATGCACCCTTTTATTTCGGACTGGGTTTGTATTCAGGGCCGGATTGTCCCAAAATTTTATTTCGGTTTTCCAGGCGCTTTCCATCGCACAGTACTTTCGTACAATGGACGCCAAGTCAGTGAAGCGTGTAATATCACGGCGACTTATGGCGTTGAGTATTCCCTTATCCGTGCAATTATTGTAGAAGATTGAGATTGCATCTTCCTCGCGGCAGTCCCTTAGCATGTTCTTAACCAGGAGCAATCTGGCCCAATAATGATGTACTATTTCATCGGGTTCTTGCCTGATTTTGGATAGATCGCTTATGTTGGGGTGGATGGGTGGAATTAAATCCGAAGCCTCACCCCATCTAAGGCTCAGAGGCCGAGGAATTTCTGAACTCGAAAATTTGGATTCCTGGATGTTGTCTAATGAATCCAACCCGTCGCCTGACTCCAAGTTCAGGTCTTGAGTGATATCGTCCCCTCCGCGGGTATCCGGCTTGGAGGGATTGGGAATCCGGACGTAGCGAGTCCTTAAGATAGATGAAGGGTCACCGCACTGTCCCTCTACCACGGCAACATGATGGGTGACTTGGGGAGAGTTAATCTCTCTCAGATCGGTTTTAGGCCCAATCTGGTTGCAATCCATAGCGACTCCCAGGGCGGCGAAGCGATCCAAGAGCTCATTTATGGAGGAAAGCTCCATTGGATCTAACTGCTCGGCGAGTTCCGAGCTGACATGAAGATTGTTTTCAATGGCTCGAGAGGTCATCGTCGGCGCAGAAGCCGAACAAGCGGTCATAAGAAAGCCACCTAACCGGAGGGTTTGGCCGATAGCCAAAGCTCCCTTAGCAACGGTGTCGTCTTTAAAGACGGGGCGAGGAATCCTTCTTGATGGCGACGACACAGAGGAACTCTCAATGAAAGCACCAATGCCGGTGTCAAAACCGGCAGATCTCGGGTAGGGGGTCCCGAACTATGCGTCTAGGCCGGATGGTAGCAGGAGACAAGGGACACGAAGGTTTACCCAGGTTCGGGCCCTCTCGATGGAGGTAAACTCTACGTCCTGCTTGATTAATATTGATGATATGGGTAGTACAAGAGTAGATCTACCACGAGATCGAGGAGGCTAAACCCTAGAAGCTAGCCTATGGTATGATTGTCGATGTATATGTTGTCCTACGGACTAAAACCCTCCGGTTTATATAGACACCGGATAGGGTTAGGGTTACATAGAGTCGGTTACAATGGTAGGAGATCTGCATATCCGTATCGCCAAGCTTGCCTTCCACGCCAAGGAAAGTCCCTCCCGGACACGGGACGAAGTCTTCAATCTTGTATCTTCATAGTCCAGGAGTCCGGCTGAAGGTATAGTCCGGCTATACGAACACCCCCTAATCCAGGACTCCCTCACCCTCCGATGAGTGCATCGCATAAGGCTTGGTCAGCATGTCTGGTGTGCTTGGCTGCGCCGGCAATGACGCAGTTTCTGACGCGGACGTCGCCTGCCCTGCAGGAGCCTCCGTCGTACCCTGGCGAGGTGCTCGCCTTCTCTAACCTGCCTTTGTCTTGCGACTGCGGCATCTCCAATGATGTCCCTCACCTCTACATTCACATGGAGGAGTTGACCACCGGCACCAGCCACGTCTCCGGCCGCAGCCAGGATCCGGCTGCTGCAGCTGCGGCACACGCTGGCCAGTCTAACCCCGTCCATGCTATGGTGCAAAACAAGCGCACCCCCATTGCGCCTGGGGCCGACCCGACTGCTGTTGCAGCCAAGCTCGAGGAGACCTGCAAGCGCTTGCTTGCCGAGGCCACCGAGCTCGCCGCTGCGTAGCGCCAGACGGAGTCCGTGCAGCGTGAGTACAACACCTTCCATGGCTTCATCTCGGCTGATGAGGGGCCCAGCCGGCTCGAGGGGTGTGGCGTCGCTGCCGACCTCTCGGCGAGCTGCTCGGCGCGAACCGGCCTACTTACAACACTACCTTCTAGAACATGACGGCTGCGTAGGAGGCCGCAGCCGAACTGAATCACGTGGAGGGTGAGGAGCTGCTGCAGCAGCAGCGACGCGTCCGCGATCTCATCACCTTCGCCAACCAGCTGCAGACGCGATGGAACCCGCCCGAGCTAGATGCAGCCAGCTCGAAGTCTCCCCCTCTTCATATGGACAACCGGCAGCCATATAGAAAAGGCAAAAAATACATAAATTTTGACAAGTGCAAAAAATGCATAAAATTGCCATATAAAAACCATAACCAAAAATGAAAAAACACTCATACATGTTGCAGGGACCACTAAAATTGCCATCGAAAACAATCTTAAAGAAACAAAAAAAAGCATGGCAATATTTGTGTCGCGGGATAGCAGTTCTTGGACACATGAAACATTCTTGCAGCATGACAATTCTCTATGGTGGCAGCATTGTAATATTATTATGGCAATTTTTGTTTCAATTGCTCAAAAATCATGGCAACCTTACTTCTCCACCCTTTCTGCCCTACAATGGACAAAAAAATTGGCATGGGAATATTGCTAAAAATGTGAGATTTCTAAAAAAACAAAATCTTCCAAAGATAACATGGCAAAAACTTTAGAATTTCCTCTAAAATTATGGAAAGTTTAGAAAATTATTTAACTTGACTAACGACAACTATCTATATTTACATGAAAGATAATGACACTCACTGCAAATTTGGGAAATTTGTTCTCTAACTCGTGGAAAATTTATACAATCACATGGCAAATTTAGACGAATTTGTGTCTTAAATCTTGACAAATTTAAAGAAACATTGTATTGGTCACCTGATCAAATTTAGGGTTTTGTCCTCTAAAAGCATAGCAAATTTTGGAAATGTTTTAGCTTGGTCACATGAAACCATTAGAAAAAATAAATTGATAAATCAAAAGCAAGGTTAGAAAAAATTGTAAGAAAGTCACATGATAATTTAGACGATATTATTTCCTAAAATTGTGTCAAAAAATAAAATTTGTAATGGTGACATGGCAATTTTTTTTCTGAAAATATGTAATGGTTTGTACATAAAGTTTGGAAATTTATACATGGCAACTATATTGTTTGTACATAAAGTTTGGAAAAAATCATGGAAACATGGAAAATTTGGGGAAAATATGTTGTACGCATGATGACAATTTTGAAAAATAAAAATTCCGTAACACATGGCAATTTTAGAAAAATGATTTGCACTGATCACATGGTGATTTTCTAAAATGTTTTCGTACCTAATGGCAAGTTTAGAAAGTTGGTAGTGTTGACATGGCAAGTTTAAGATTTTTGTTGAACAAAACATGGCAAGTTTTAGGAAACTATGTGAGGGTCACATGTCAAATTTAATTGTATATCATGCGAACTATATTATTTGTTCATAATTCTGATACATAATGGAAACCTTGCAAATTTTGAAATAAAATATTCTACACAACATGGCAACTTTGCAAACAAGAATGTTTTGTAACACATGGCAATTTTAGAATATAATTTTTTTCATTATTTGCATGGCAAAAAAAATTACATGATGGGAAATTCAGAAAATGCTGTGATATTTCACATGGAAAATTTAAAGTTTTTCTCTTCGACCATGAGGACAAATTCAGAAATTGTGTGTGATGTTCACATGGCAAATTCAGACAAAAATGCTATCTAGATCATGGCAAATGAGTGGGCAACTCATCCCCGTGCATGATGGCAAATAATCTGTTTTTTTAGGGATGATGGCAAATGATTTTTTTTTCTTGCGCGGTAACAGCAAGTGCTTCGGTACACCAAGATTGCTTTGGACGTCCCGATCTGTACTGCACGGTATCCAGCATTAGTTTATGCGTGTTGAGATCTAGATATTATTTTATGTTATTTGTGGTCACAAGTTTTACTATAAAGTAGTGTGCGTGCATTTGTTATTTTCTGGTTAAGTAATTTTTTGTATTCTACCACTCTTCTAAATCTGGGAACTAGGAGCACCAATATTTTTAGTTTAAGAAATATTATAGTTCATCGGACAAAGGGATTCACGGGCTGAGATGTCAACCACTTTAAAATCAATCGTCCGGACTGAAGTCCTGAAATTGAAAACGAGCATCTCCGCAGCAACAAACGCAAAAATAAAATGGAAGCGAGCAGCCGGGGAAGATTCCTCTGCTCCCGTCATTTGGTTCCAGGGCCGGTCAGTAGCCGCCGCGCACGGCGAGCGGCGATGCGCCGGGGCCACGTGGATGCGCCCGTCCGCCGGCCGGCCGGAAGCGTACAAGGATGCCTGCGGTTTAGACCGGTTCAGCTGAGCACGCGCGTGCGACGGATGGCATGGCACCAGCATCCGCATCTGCACCGATCGACCGGCATTCACCGGCGCCGGCGCCGGCACGGCCGGATTAAAAAGGACTCGCACTCGCCCGCTCACCATCTCCGCTCCTTGGAGCACCGAGAAGATGGGGCACTGCTTCGGGGCCCCAAAGGCCACGGCCGTAGCTTGGCTACTACGTATAGGCGGCACTGACCATGCTAAAACAGTACTGTGCTAAAAGACAAAGAAAATTACGCAGCTCCCGTTAGTAACATGCCGAGGAGTAATGTATTTGCATTTTGTTCCATTTGCACGCATCTGATTTGAGCTCCCGTCGTGTGCACCAGGAAATGCCGTGCTGCTGCCAATGTGGTTGGTGTTATGCTCGTTGTGCTGCTCCCGCCCAACCACGCCGGCATGCATGCATGCTGCTGCCGTGGAAGGAATCCTCCCTCGTGGCCAGTAGCCAGCTGTTTAGCTTGGCATCGTGGATCAAAGTTCAAAGGGGCTAAAATCTGCAGGCGCGCTAAGAGCAACTCGAACGGGCTGACCCAAACAGACGACGATTTCGTCCGTTTTCTGTTTGTTTGGGTCGGCCAGACGGACACGGATGCCCGCTTCCACATTTGGGTCGGCACCTGCGCTCAACGCTGGCCTGTGACACATTTAGACGGCGCCAAAGAAAAATAAACACATGCATATTTAAAAAAAGAGAAACTGCATTAATTAAACATTAAAGCCGGCCACGAAGGCCGGCGAGAGTCCACGCGTCCACATTTGCATAAAAAAACAGCCTAAACTACGAGGAGGCGCACTGCCCTAGGCGTCGTCGTCGTCGTCCTCGGGGTCCGTGAGGTCGATGAGCGTCGGCGCCGGCCCGGCCCAGGCGAACGCCGTGTTCCAGAGCGCTGCCATGTCGGGCTGTGCCGGCGCAGGCAGTGCCGGAGCGGGGGGCTGTCCGGCCGCCTGTGCAGCCGCGGCCTGGCGCGCCTCCTCCTCGGCCTCGCGCGCCTCCTCCTCGAGGTCGTGCTCGAGCATCTCCTCGTACTCGCCATGCCGACGCTCCTCTGCCAGCCGGCGCTGGAGCCACATCTCGAGGTAGGCCTGCTCCTGCGCCGGCGTCGCCCCCAGCCAGACCGGTGGCGCGGACACCCACTCGCGCACCACTCCATTCCAGGAGAAGCGCACGATGGGCTCGGGCTCGGGCTGCGGTTGCGGCTTGATGGGGGACGTCGGGCCACCGGCAGCACCACGCTGTCGCCCGCCGCGGAAAGGGCAAGGGCCTGCGCCATTGTCGCCTCGTATCGGGCCTCCTCTTCCGCCTCCGCCTCCTTCGCTCTGCGCCGTTCGTCCTCTTCGCTCTCACGGTAGACGGCCGCAAGGGCCGCCTGGTAGGCGTCCTCCGCCGCCTGGTCCTCCTCGCGGACGACCAGCGGCGTTGGCCTCCGGTCGACCTCGCGCACGCCCCGGCGCCTCGCCTCCTCGTGCTCGAAGGCGAACCACCTCGCCCAGTTGGGCGAGTCGGTTGCGTAGGCGGAGTCGCGGCGCTGCTCCGCCGTCAGCAGCGCCCGCCGGCGTCGCACCTCCTTCGCGTGAGCACGAGCCGACCGCGGCGCCACCGGCACTGGGATCCTATCTGGATCCAAATGCCAGTCGTGCAGCAGCGTCACATCGGGATACGGCAGCGGCTGGCGGTTCTCCCAGTGCCACTCTGCCTGGTGCACTGGCACGTTGACGCGCTGCCTTTGCCGGCGAGGCGCCGGTGGGGGTGGGAGAAACTCGGAGGGGAAAGGGGTGGCGGGGGACTTGCCCTTGGCCTTGCTGCCGCTGGCGCCGGAGAAGAGGCCCATCGTTGCTGTGGCTGCGGTGGCTAGGGTTTGCCGGCGACGAGGGAGCAAGGGTGGGCAGATGGGGACGGCGAGTTTGGATGAGGACGGCCCCGCCGCAGGTCGGTTTAAAAAAGGACGAGCGCCGTCGCTGACGCATGGGCCCGTCATCATAAATTAAGCTGACTGCGTGGGCAGCGAGTAGTTGGACGGCCGCCATGTGGGGACGCGGCGGATAGCGAGAAGGCGCGTGAAGCGTCCGTTCGGCGTCCGCGCCGACGCATCTGGGGCACAAATTCAGGCCACAAATGCATCGGCGCGGACGCGACGCAGACGTGATTTGGGTTTGGGTCGGCGCATTGGGCCGCCACTTTTGTCCGCGCCGACCCAAACGAACGCAGGCGAACGAAATGGGTCGGCCCTTTGGAGTTGCTCTAATCGCCCAGTTGGCGGATAAGGCTTTGTATAATGGAAGGTGCTTAGAGAGATGCTTGGTAAAGTAAACCGAGTTCTTCTTAAACGTCGGTGTTTATTTCTACAAAACAGACGCTTAATTAAGCGTCTATCCTTTATAAATAAGCATCAGTGCTTAGAGAAAAACTGGTTTATTTCTTTAAGCCATCTACTCCAAGCACCTTGCATTATACGGGGCCTAATACATCTGAGAGATTGGTGCCGGTGATTCGTTCCCGGCCGGCTTTCTTCCGTTTCTCCAAGGTCATGTCCCCTGCTTCTTGGCCAAGCCCGGGAGGTGTCTCCAGCAGATGGAAATGTGTTTATGTATAGGCGAATCATGGCTCTTCCGTGCCCTCAATGTATGCATGGATCATGACGCCTACATCCCATTGGGGGGAGAAGTTGATTACACTTCCCACTTTGTACTGTCTGCGCGTAGGCTCAATACTTAATCGTGCATCCGTACATTGTCCCAGGCCTACTTGATCTAGGTCAAAATTAAGGAACTGCTACACGACGACCTAAGTTAAATACTCCAATGGTATTACTCCCTCCTTCGTTTCAAATTAGTTGTCTTAGATTCGTCTATATACTGATGTGCCTAGCACTAAAAGGTGTTTAAGATAATTAATTTGGGATGAAGGGAGTAGTAGGCAAAGAAAAGGAGAAGAGTACCACCTATACATATGTAATGAATCATGCTATTTGAAATGTATAGCTTTCACATATCTAACGATCTGTGGACAAAATAGGCTAGCAACGGTCAAAAGTTTTGGGGCATATTTGATCTCCCGAGCACTAAACTTCAAAGATCTTTTTACTAGTCAATTTTGTTTTTATTTTAACATCAGACATCTATGGCATAATTAGACTATAGCAAAGATGTGTCGTTGTGTCGATAAACTAAAAGGGTGTTTTACTTCTAAGTATTCCAAGTAAGGTAAGCTCCACAATGTAAAGATTGAAGTATATATTCTAAATGAACTCATATCTATATATTAAATAAATAAATACATCAGATGGAGGAAACTTCTCGCTTCTTTCTATTCAGATGAAAAGGGAGAGAAAGTGGATTCCTAGTCACATGCTATAAAATTCAGGACGAATTGGAACCGTTAACTAGAATTCTCTTTTTTATGAATAGAACAAGGAAGGACTTGAAACATAACTGATGCACTAAAACATACATGAAAGTTCTTCGAAGTCGATTCCTCTGGCTCCGTCTTTTGAGTTTTGAGCTAACAGTGGAAAAACTACAGAGGAACTGCAAAAGCTAGATTGACCCATAGGTTTTGAAAGGTTGCATGCGTCGCCCACCCCAATATAGGTAAGAACATAATATCGTTGAACGTACTATGATGGAAGGAGACACCCACTATGATGGAAGGAGACACCCACCGCAAGACAGGATCCTGAATTGTTGTTTCATTACCGTATTTCGGGAAGAAAGATTGTGAACACAAAAACGTGAAACTAGAGAACCACATTGTGCGAACAAACTTGGCCTCACTGTCGCCTTAACATGTCGAATCGTCGGACAATAATCTTCCCAATGTGTGTCATCTCGGCTATGATTACCATTAGGACGATGGTTGGGCAAGGTGACTCTTAATTGTGTATGATACAACATTGCCTACATTGTCAAGACCTCATACCATAGATACACAACATACATCATGAAGAAATACTTAGACTGTGTTCCGACACTTCTCCATCGTCCCCATGCCCCGTCCCTCCTTGTTGTCGAAGTGGGCACCGAAGACTAGAAAAACCAGCAGAACATTGCTTGATATTTTATCACACACACAAATTTTTCTTTGACAAAAACCGTAAATTATACCGTGTCGCCGTTCAGCTTATTCCTCATATGCATCATTCATATGTCCTCTATCACGTCTTGGCCAGCCTATGGACCTTCTCTCATGATAATAATATATATACAGTTTGAAGATTATCGATCGTAAGATACTAGAGGACACAGACGAATCACCGCGTTTCACACTTGGTGTTTATCTCTCTCTTAACGAAATTAGCCTTTTGCTTCTTCTAGTTCACCGCCGCCACCTTCGAGTTGCGGCGTCCATGCATGCATATCTTCACCCATGGGCGATGGAGCCAATCGAGCAGGTCGACATCTCGTCCGGATCACATCAAGGGGAAAACAAATACTAGAAAAACCTGCCTCTCCCGTACGTTACCATCGTCGCGTAGCTGTATGCATGTACGCGTCTCCAAGGCTACTCGACGTTGTTAACAGCTGCACGACCTGTGATAGATTCGATATTTTGTTGTTCTTCCAAGGCAATCTAGGAGTATTTTTACTTGCATGATGGCACGCACCACGTCGGCACGTACGCACGGCCCCTATCTTGTGCCGTCAGGCCACGTCCTTCCCTTGCGATTTCCATTGTTTCGCTCGTACGTACTCGCGTTGCGTGGGTTGGATTATATATAGAGATAAAACGAGTCAGCGGTGCAAGTACGGCGGCCGGACCGGCGACCGGCCGCGCAAATCCTGTCAAACTCACGGGACCCAGTATCCACCGACTCGTACAGCGACGCCGATAGATCGCACCTGGCCGTGCATGCATCTTCGATCGGCCCGGCGCACGGCCGGCCGGCGGCGGCAGCTGAATACTAATCGCATCGCATCGCATGCATGCATGGCATTGGCGACTTGGTTTCAACGGGAGAACACTCGAAGAAACAAACAGCTTCCTAGTGGAGTTATGAGACCCTCGTCCTCGGTGGTTCGGTGGCGTTCGTGGCCAGTAGGATCCGTCGCTTCCGACGACCGGTTTCAGCTTCCGGGACGCATCCGGAGACTACGACACCACCGCGACGCACGCACGCCATTTTCGTGCGGCAGCGGAAGGAGCGAAAAGCGGCCGAGTCGATGACCCGTGCAGATTAAGATGGATGGACTGATGCCTAAAACACGAACTGTAAACTAGTGTGGTCAATTCAATTCCGCCACGGCAAACCCGCCGCGAAAAGAACGAACGTGTCTATCTTGCCGCGGCCGCAACACCGCCGCGCTTTGAACAGCGGCCAGCCGAGCTAGGCTAGGCCGGGGGGAAGAGAAACCACGCACGTCGCCGGGAGATATGGCTGAGGGCGACGGCCGGCCCTCGTGACCCGTGAGCTGGTTTCGCCTTTTCTGCACCGGCCGGGGGCAGCGGCGGGCGAGGGGCTCGTGACGGCCGTGTCTGGTGGCGGGGAGCACGGGGCGATCCGGGGGAAAATCCAGTCGGGTGACGGTGGATCCATCCGTCCCGTCCCCGTGCGTCGCTGCTGGCCAGTTGTGGAAGCGGGTGGCGATGGGGCGGGCCGCGTTGCACCTGCACCGGTGGAAAGTCGTGACAGCGAGCGGTTGGTTGGTTGGTGCGTCGGGGTGGTCATTAGACGGCCGCCGACGACGCGGCGGCGGTCGCACTCGGGGCGCCCAAGCTGGACCGCTGAATTGGTTGCTTCCGAGGAAACATTCAGCGCCGTCGCTCGTCGGCACCGGTCTTTTCCGGTTTCGACCCAACCTTGAGGAAAATGATGGAACAACCTGGGGAAACTTACTACTAATACGATCCAGCCAGGTGATTCCCCGGTACGTACGTACGTATGAGTTATGACCTAGTCCAAGCACAAGGTTGGCAATGCATGTCTGACCGTACCATGTCGTGTTGCCATCCGTTTCGGCCCGAGACACGTAAAATCTTCCCGCTCTTCAGTCTCGGTCATCTGCTCTCGCTCTCCCCCTGATTTGGTCCTTCCAGATGCAGAGATGCTGGGTTTGATTTTCTTCCGTTCCTACATGTACGCACGCACGCACGGTCGCACGAGGACTTGTACTGCTGTCAAAATCAGGCTGCAGCACAGCAGCAGGTTGCTACCTTGCATTACTGTACTATTTAGGCCCATAATTTAAGGCCTGATTGCATCCGGGTTCCGTTAACTGCATGAGGCACGCCTCGTCAACCGGCGACGGGTGCAGCGCGGGAGAAGAGGCGGGGAGATATCGTTTTCTTCTCCCGGATTCCTCGTCCCTCTTCAAGGTGCACGTTCGCTCGGCTGGGGAATGTCAAGCTCGACGACCAAAAATACAGAAAGTTAGATAGATAACCCGCAAAGATAAGGTTTCATATGGCTACGCTGTACTGCTAGTATTAGGTACTGTAGCCACTACTGTACTAAGTCTGTAATGTATGTGGGGTCTCATGGGTAAGCTTTTTCTTAGCTCAGATTGCTTTGTTTAGCATATCAATCAGCTGGGATAAGCTAGTAAAACAACGTCGTCTGAGGGATCACATTATCTAGGGCTTCACTCGTCCTAGGACAGAACTGGGCAGAGCAGCCATGAGGGCGAGGGAGCAACGAGCGCGGAATCAGAATCTCGGAACGGAAGACGATAATAAAGCAAGGAAAAGGAGCGCTCATGCATATGCATGGAGATGATAGGAGGTGGTGTGTTGACTGTTGGCTATGCGTCTCAATAGTTTAGCAGTTTCAAAATGATTGGAGCTCGCACCGGTTCCGGTCCAGGGGGGTGCCCTCCGAATCTCCGATGGAGGTTCTGTTGGTTGTGGTGAGTGGCTTAGTGCTATGGCCGATATACATGCATCTTTGTCAGTGCTCTTGTCAATGCACACTGCTCCGTATTATGTGGTGTACTTTGCTACGTGCTGTCATGTGTCAACCGTCCTTGAAGAATCTGTTTGAAGTGAAGGAACTGTGCCAGGATGGACAGAGGTAAAGTGCTTATCTAGTTATCTGTCAATAGATTAACACTTGCAGTGTTCAGAGCGGAAGTGGCACACCGCACTTGCCGAATAACCGAACATATCCAAAGTACTACTAGTTCGGTAAAGGATCTCCTTTTGATAGAAAGAAGCTCACTTTGGTAAAGCTCATAGCGTGCATATTTCCTAGAACTTTTTCAATACCCGCAGAAGCAGAATCGTATAAAACAAAAACTTTATAACCGAAAGGAAATTCAGATGTTCAAAATTTTCTTATAAATTCGACAGCTGGTTCTACTATTGATGCAGGGACGAAGGTATTGGAAGACAAGTCACAAATGGGAAACCACATGGTAAAACTGAAGAAGCTGCTAGATGAACAGTTATAATCCTACCGATACAGGTTTAATTGCGGGAATGTGGATACAGTTAACTGAAGAACCATAAACTAAAGGTACATGTTTGATGAAAATCGCCCCCAAGGTTGTGTTTCACATTGCGGTAGATTATAATAATCCCGTTTGCCCAACCCATTTTGTCTACTTTAGAGTTTATTATTTGACCCATTTCCGCTTACATTTGCGTCTAATCCGTACAGCAGATTAAAAAGTAAACGCAGCTAGTACAACCGAGTACTTGCTGAATTCATTTTTCGAATTCTTTAGAATCTGACTTTGCTGCATGGTGTACTATTACGAACTGTCTCATGATGTTCTGCTGTTGAAACGTCAGTTATAATATAAAAAAGGCTTTCATCCCGCTTTATAAATAAAGCAATGAAGTTATAATACACAAACAAAGTCAATGCATAGCCAAATCATCGCAGCCAATCTGGTGTGCATTTCACGCCGTTGACGAATAATGAACTGTTGGATACAGTACATAATGCGTGCAAAGTAACATAAAAGGTCTTTTTTGCTATACACCACAAGCATTATCAGGCCAGGGGTTATCCTCCTTTTTGAAGAAAAAAAACCACAAAGCACTATCTACCATCTCAAGTATATATGTACTAATAATAGCCATTAGTTCTGAGTTATATGTATCCATATATCATATGGAGATGTCCTTAAACAAAAATCAATAGAAGGCCATGCCATACTTTAGCCCCAAAACGAACTTCCGGACCAGACATGCAAGACCAATCTTTAATCTTTAGATTGTAGAGTATTTTTTTTTTGAGCATCAGTACAGACACAAGCGCTCATATACACGCGCATACACTCACCTCTATGAACGCACACACGCACACCCTATCCCTATGAGCACCTCCGAGAGACTGAGCCGGCATATCATCTTGAGATTTACGAAGTCACCGCAGACACCTCGTCGTTGACGTGCATATCATCTTGAGATTTACGAAGTCACCGCATGCACCTCGTCGTCGACGGGAACGTCTCCTCCCACTGAAAGCATATCGCCGGAAATCCTGAAATAAATCCAGGAATAATGCGAGCACCAGGATTTGAACCCTGGTGGGTTGAGGATACCACTGTCCACCTAACCAACTCAACCACAGGTTGATTCGCAATAGATTGTAGAGTATACACACTCTAGATTATAGAGACAAGTAGAAGGCCGTACAATAACTTTAGCTCAGCAGCAAATCCAGCCCAGCTCTGCAAGAACTTGATGTAGACAGCGCAACCCATATAAGTTATTCCAGAAAGGTCGATTGACTTTGCTTTTCTATTTGAAAGTAAAATCAGCCTGTACTCTATTTGAAAACTAGATAATTCAGTTATATACACGTTGATAAGTAGAACATTTATAGCAGAACAATAGATGACAAATCGGTTAGATACACATTGATAAACTGGATATTTTTCTGTTTCAAACATTTTCAGTATACAAATCAAATTTTTTTAGATACACGTGATCATTTTTTAATAAATGTTGAACATTTATCTGAATACATTTTGAACATTTGTAAAACGCACATTCCACATTATTTTGAATACACAATGAAAAAAATAAACGTTATACATTTTTCAAAAATATAACAAACCATTTTTTAAACGTGCAAACATTCCTTACATGTGAGAACATATATTTCTTAAATCGCACAAACATTTTTTTATACATTCTGAACATTTTTCCAACATTGCACGAACAATTATTTACATTTCATGGACATTTTTTCTAAAATGTCATGATAGTTTTAAAATTTGTGACCATATTATAATACCATGGACATTTTTCTGAATGGTACGAACAAAATTTTCATTTTTTAATAAATATTCATGAAAAAAATTAGATGTGTGAAAAACTTTAATTGGCATAGAAATGTTTTTGATAAGTACAATGTTTCTAAAAATTGTGCGAATAATCTTTTACACTACATGACATGATTTAAATGAGTGGTCAACGTTTTTATTACGCAATAATTGAAGTGAATAAATAAATATATACATATGGAATATTTTATAATATAAACAAAATTATAAAAATAAAAAAAAATAAAAAAATGTAATAAACTTTTTTTGAGGGGAACAAAACAAACTGACAAATGAAGGAATGAAGGAGCGTCGTACTGGGCCAACACACTAACGGGTCGCTTCAGACAAGACTTGGGATATAGGATCTCCGGTCTCCAAACTCCGAGGGCCGCTTAGATTCGAAAAATGCCTTTTTTTAGCATCAGTACAGACACAAGCGCTCATATATACGCGCATACACTCACCTCTATAAACGCACACACGCACACCCTACTCCTATGAGCACCTTCGAGAGACTGAGCCGGCATATCATCTTGAGATTTACGAAGTCATCGTAGGCGCCTCGTCGTCGACGGGAACGTCTCCTCCCACTGAAAGCGCATCGCCGGAAATCCTGAAATAAATCCAGAAATAATGCGAGCACCAGGATTTGAACCATGGTGGGTTGGGGATACCTCTGTCCACCTAACCATCTCAACCACAGGTTGGTTCGCTTCGAAAAATGGCTTTGCACTGTAGATGATCGTGTTTGTATCTCGCCTATTGCTTTTTTTTAGGGATCCCAAAGTTTATTAAAATTGAACAATATTCAACAAGATCCAAAGAGGGTCATGAGGGGATAGAAGCCACACGTGGTGACCCCGAGGAAGCGACACAACAAATTTTACAATATTATGTGCCTCCTGATTCGAAGTTCGACCTTCGAATATAAAATCACAGCTGGCAAAACATACTCTTCTCCTATTTATTCTTTCACAATAGTGATATGGGGCCCCAACCCCTTCTTGATGTTGTCCACAATTGGTCTGCAGTCGTAGACAATTACCAAACAATCCAAAGAAAGATCAACCGCAAGCGCCTAGGCCTCGCGGCATGCTATGGCTTCTAGAGCTGTTGGGTTATTAACACCAGGTAAAACAATAGCTGAAGACCCGAGGTACTGATCTTGTTCGTTTCTACAATTGCAGCAACATCTCCAACAGTCCCATCATGAGATAGTCCACTGTCTACATGGATTATAACGTGGCCAATTGCAGGCGGTTTCCAAGCTCTTTGCATATTGACCACATGTGTGTGTCTCGCCGGATTGGCCGCAATTCAAGGCATCCAACTCAGCGATGAATAGGTGAGTTGACATTGGGCTTTGAAAAAGTTGACTCATGAAAAGCTTTTCTACGTGCGATCCAAACTGCCCAAAGTGTGATGGCCATTTTCACGAAGTCCACATGTGATAATGCATCCATCATGTTAAAAAGCGAGTTTTTCACATTAGGTTCGTGAGTCTCTACAATAAGGCCAATTAACTCTTCATCACCTAGAACCCAAACACACCTCGAAACCGTACAGTCAATCAGTGAGTGCCTCCAGGAATCAACAGCTCCACACAACTGGAAAAATATGTGTCACACATTTGTCGTTGATATTTTACATCCTCTAATGGCAAAGAATGCCTTGCCAATCTCCAAAAAAAAGTACTGATCTTGCCAGGAACTTTAGTGTTCCATAGGGATGTCCAACACCTCTGTCCTGACACACCATTGGATGTAGCCCCTCTCTGACCTAGCAAATCACCCCTGGTGTTTCTTAAGTTGACAAGCAAGTGGTATGCAGACCTAACTTGGAATTCTCCTTTTTTTCAAATAGCCATGCCCAGAAGTCTCTCATCGGAGTTGTACAAAGTGGTTTTTTCTTTATTGCTTGACATTAGAGGGAATAAAAAACTGTTGCAACTTGTCATCTCTCCATGCTGCCAAGGTACTATCAATCAACTCACTAACAAGACTTGGAGGATTGCTGGCCAAACAGGCTAGTGACCTCATCGCCGAGTCTCTGAGTATCCAGTTGTCAGCCCAAACTCGTGTATTTGCGCCGTCCCCAAGGCACCTTATGATGCCATGTGAGAGTGTGTCTCTTCCACTCAAGATAGATCTCCATACTTGAGACGGATGTGATCCTAGCTCGGCATTGAGAAATATCTCACCTATTGCTAGATATATATACACCGCGCTCGCCCCCTTGCACTCCAAAATGGGCATAGGCCAGCAACGGGACGCAAAGACGTGGTTTCATGAAATTATTTTTCTTAATTTGGATTTTTATGTTTTTGGCTCTGGTTTTTTAGCTTGCTTGGGACATTTTTGCTTTATTTTTTCTCTTTATCTTTAATTATTTATATTATTATTATTATCCTTTTGTGTTTCTTTTTCCTATTTTACTACCTTTTTTGTTTGAAAAATACAAGGATTTTTTTTATAATAGTGCAAACTCTTTTTCATAATACACAAGGTTTTATTTAAAAGCAGCGAGCACTTTTCAAAATTAAATAACCAATTTTGTATACGTTATTTTAAAAATGTGAACATATTTTATATATACAAAAAATAAACAATAAACATATACCTATTAATTTCACTATCAATATTTGTTAATTACATGGTAAATTTTTTCTAAAACATGGCGAACACTTATTTATTACACGATGATCATTTTCTAAAACATGGTGAAATATTTTTCTGAAATTGACTTTGAACATTTTTAAAATACCTCATAAATAATGAATACATGATATACATCTATATAATATTAGATAAAAGAATCCTATTTTTGGAACATTTTAATACACATTATCAAGAGAAAATTTAAAACAAACAGAAAACAAAACAACAAAACATACGTGTGTGCTCCTGTAAGCGGTAACGATGACTCGACGAGGTGTGCTTCATGGTCCAGGGGATGAAATACTACCCCAAAAGTGTTCGTGTATTTGAAAATATTAATGAAATAGAACAAAACATTAACCAATTCAAACAATGTCCATGAATTTTCAAAAATATTCTATCGATTCACAAATTGTTCCTGAATTACAAAATAGTTCATCAATTCTTAAAATGTTTGCTGATTCAAAGCATGTTCATGCTTTCCGAAAATGTTCGTTAAAACAAAAAATGTTCGTGAATGTAAAAAATTGTTCCACCAATTTCAGAAAGAATGTGCGTCTATTAAAAAACAAATGTTTTAAGAAAACATCCCCAATTAAAAAAATGTTTGCAAATTTATGTTAATATTTCAGGAATAAAGAAAATGTACGCCGATTTGAAATGAACTAAAAATGCTCACGAGTTTAAAACAAATGTTCATGATTTGCATAAATTGTTTATGATTTCAAAAAAAATTGAAAATTTGAAAAAATGTTCAAAAAGTAAATAGAAGGAAAAATGAAAGAAGAAAAAATGAAAGAAGAAAAAATGAAAAAAGAAAAAACAGAAAAGAAAAAAGAATAAAGAAGAAAAACCCGGTCAAGCGAAGGTTCTACAACCTTCCCAAAACCAACAGGGAAGAAATTCGAAAATGGGTTAGCGCAGAAGAGGACTAAAGGCGGAAAACAAAATAGGAAAAAAAAGAAAAAGAAAGAAAAAACACGGTCAAGCGAAGGGGGACCTCCCAATTGGTGCTTTAAGCGCCGCTGAGTAAAACTGGCGCTCACGCGCGTTGCCTAGTGGGCTGGCCCACCAAGAAGATGGAAAATAAACATGAAGAGAAAATTCTATGAGAAGGATAACGACTATATCGGCCACGACTTGTTGTCTAACACGAGGAAACTGTACCGTTTAACCCATTCAATACTGCACATAACAAATATTATTTACCCATTATAAATTATTTACAAAAGAGAACATACATTTCGAAAAGAATTCAAAAAAATATAGGAAAATCTCCAATTTTAAAAAGTTCATCGCGTCAGGAGCTCCTATAAGCGCCACTTGGATGGACGGGCGCCCATGCGGCCCTGTCACGGGCCCAGGTAAGGCAAGCGTTCGGTCGATTCACCCGTTCCCACGCCCGGCAGCTCGAGCACTGTTTGACCACTCACGGTTCTGGTCAACCAATGACTTTTTTAAAAACAAAAAACCGCAAAAAGGAGGGAAAAATCAGGAATTCGAAATTGTTTACGGACTTTGTTAAAATGTTCACAAACTTTAGAAAAACTTCATGAATTTGTAAAAAAACTCACTGAGTTTCAAAAAAAGTTCTTCAAATTTGAAAAAAGTTCATCAAATTAAAAAACCCATCAAATTGAAAAAAACATCAAATTAAAAAAAATCATTGAATTAAATGGGCGCAACAGGCGCTATTTAGGATTTGCCAGTCGCGCCCTAGCGACGTAGTGTGTGCCCCCTCCTCTTGCATCCTCTTTTGTGCCAGCCCGTTTTCAAATTTCTTCCCGTCAGTTTTGCGAAGGTTCTTGAACCGCTTGGCAAATCCTAAACGGCATGACGGGGAATCAAAACCACGTCATCGGGATCTGTATAGCACACGCTAACCAACACAGCCAACAAACCTTCTGCGTTTACTTAAATCTTCTTTCCTCTTTTGTTCTTGCGTTTTTTTTCTGTTGTTCTTCCTTTTTCTTTTGTCTTTTTTATTATTATTTCTTTCTTTTTCAAACTCGCAAGTTGTTCTTCAAAATTGACGTAGTATTTTTTTTCAAGTTTATGAACTTTCTTTCAAATTCGATGAAGTTTTCTTTAGAATCGATGAACTTTTTTTCAAATTCGGTGAACTTTTTACAAAATGGATGAAGTTTTTTTCCCAAATTCCATGAACTTTTTCAAACTAGATAAATTTTTTCCAAAATCGATGAATGTTTTTCAAAATCAATGAACTTTTTGAAATTTGATGAACTTTTTTCCAATTTGATGAACTTTTTTCAATTTGATGAACTTTTTTCCAATTTGATAAACTTTTTGAAATTTGATGAACTTGTTTTACAAATCATGAGCTTTTTCTAAAGTTTATGAGCATTTTCACAAAGTCCGTGAACAATTTTGAATTCCTATTTTGTTTCCTTTTTATTTTATTTTGAAAGTCAGTGGTCAATTGGTCAACCTCCTCGAGCTACCGGGGGAGGGAACTGTTGAATCGATCGAAGGCTTGCCTTACCCTGGGTCTGCCCATGAATAGGGCCGCATGGGCGCCCGTTTATCCAAGTGGCGCTTAAGGCGCCACTTAGTAGCGCCCGGCGCGACCTACTCGCAAATAGGAAACCCCGGCTTCACTATAGTCCCATGCACAGGGAAACCTATTCTAGGCTCGCTGCGAGACGTATTAGGTCTCCCCTACGACACGACAACATTGGGTCGGTCCAATAGGTGTGCGAGTATATTTTTTCTTTGTTTGTACCAGGTTTTTCGGTGTTTTGCATCAATTGACATTGGGTTTTGTTCGGGTTTTCTCTTTTATTTGTTTTTTCCATCATTTTTCTTTAGGTTTCACCGGTTTTACTCGCTTTTCATCAAATACATGATTAACATTTTTCAAACATATATTGTGATGTCTACTTTATTTCATACACATCATACATTTTTCTTATACATCTAAAAAAATATACATTTAACATTGGTCACATGATTAATATATCTTTGAATACTTGTTAAGCATTTTTCAAATACACATAAATTCTTGTAAATGAAACAAAACAATTATTAAAATGTGACAAGCATAGTTTTGAAATGTGTGGACAATTTGTAAAATGTATTGACATTTTTTGAATGGAACAAAATACCTTTTTAATTACACAGACATTTTTTACGTTTGATAAAAAAATTGAAAATCTGTTTTTTGAATCGCATGATTATTTTTAAATGTCACATAAAATTGTTTTGAGTGGTACGAACATTTTCTAAAAGTTAAGCAAACATTGCTTTATGCTCCATGAACGTTTATTAAATGTGTGATGAACTCTTCTAAGAAAATTAACTCTTTTCATAATATATCTATTGAGTTTGACTTGAAATATAAACAAAGAGTAAAAAATGAAAAGAAAAAACTTAAACATGATGTCAGCATGACAAAACCATGTGGCAACTAGGCCGGCCCACCATTGGGGTGCTTGTAGGCGAGCTCAACTTCTGTCTCTAAGTGGTTGTTTGGATATCCAGGATTAGATGTGAGATTTAGCAAAACGAGTTTTAGGAGGATTTTTAGGAAAACCAGTTTTAGTTAGTTTTCTGTTAAGATAAGTATATACAATTTCTTGTTTGGGTAGAGACAAAGAAGAAGAACAACACAATTAGTCAGTTACCTTGCGCTCCTCCTACCCGAGGCCATGAAGCTTCGCTCGTCGCCTCCCTGCATACTTCTGTGTGCTATACATGACGCGGACGCAATGCACATGCTTTTCTGCCAATCGCGACTTGTCATATGTATACACGAGCACAAACAATGGCTTCGATGTGGACAAGATGTACACATAGCAGTATAGCAACGCAGCTGCACCGCTTGGTGTGGAGCGGAATGGTGGCAGAGGCGCAGCCAGACGCAGCCAGGCTGGGCATGGATACGTTGAGAACGGGTGTGACGTGATAACCAGCGCCGCAGCCCGCAGCGACCAAGACGGGCATGGCGAGCTAAGTAGTAGACGAGCCGGTCGACGCACGGCCGGCCATGGCAGCGTGGTCTCTTGCGGTCTTGCCATTATACCGTAGTCTATTGCCGTCAGGTACTAACCTTCAGCCTCGCATCGTCGATGCCGCGGAGCTCGACGTCGTCGTCGGGCGCCGGCGGCGACCGCCGCGACCACCGGCATGGACGCGCCGGGGCGTAGAATTAGATGGCAACCTCAACCATGGAGACGACGGAGACGATGCGAATGGCGATGCAAACGCTAAAGTTCAACAAGCCGAGGCACCGGACGGCGTGAAGCTACAGTATACAGAAAACAAGTTTATAGAAAAACGTATATTAGTCTTTTTTTCTATAAACTCACTTTTTGCGTTTTTAGCAAACCAGATAATCCATATCCACGATTTCATTGGATAACCCAAACAAGGTTTTAGGCGGTTATAACAGATTTTACGTTTAAGAAAAACTGGTTCTCCACAAACACCGTATCCAAACAACCCCTAAAGGCGAAACAACGCCGGTTTAGGCTCATGGCGCCTGAAACAACCCGAGAGGGCCGGCCAATGAAATCAAAGGGTGCAACGAGCGGACGCTAGGGCTGGTTCACTCGTAGCGAGGACTATCTCACGTCTGGTAACGCCTAAAAAAACCGGTTGACGGTTGACAGTTGAAAGTTCAACTGTTGATTTAATATAGATTTTAAAAAATTAAAAAATAAAAAAATATTTGTGAATTCAAAAAGTTCATGAATTTTGAAAAAAGTTTATCCAATTTGTAAAAAGTTTATCAATATTGTAAAAACTTCACAAATTTGAAAAAATTCAGCCATTTTGAAAAAAGTTATTAAATTTTGAAAAAAGTTCACCAACTTTTTAAAAGTTCATCGATTAAAGAATTTCACAAAAAATAAAAATTTTCATCAAATATTAAAAATTCACAAATTTCATGAATTTTGAGAAAATTTTATCGTTTTTTCAAAAAATCATGCATGTAAAAAATAAAAATAAAGAAATTGTACAGAAATGAAAAAAAAAACAAAAACTGGTCCAAAAAAACAAAAAAAAGGCTTCCGCAAACTAAAGAAAGGATAATAACAAGAAAACGAAGCAAGGCGTCACAAATGTTGGAGTCGTACTGGTTACGGTGTTGATCAACGAAGGAGTAGGTCACGAGGTCGAATCCATCCCTTGCACTCTTTTTGGAATTTAACAGAAAAAGAAAAAGGAAAAAGTTAATGGGCCGGCCCATCCAGCATCGATGGAAAAGGAGGAAGGTGTGCGCCCGTTTGTACCAATGTGTGTAACGGGCGTCGAATAGGAATTGCCCGAAATCACTAATTAAGGAGTACTCGTTGTAAAGAACACTCCACTTTCCCATGTCGCGACAAGTGGCGCATATACAGCGCGCCACTTGTCACAACCTGGAAGTTTCTATTTTTTCGTAGATCGTTTATTCAAAACGTTTTATCTTTTAAACCGTGCGTCCAAATCTTGAACCGTTTTCATCATTGGATTCCTCGCGTCGAGATCTTCAAAACTAAATCCCCTGTTGATAGGTTTTAATGATCTTTTTTTCAAAAAAAACTTAACAAAAAAACTGATCGAAAAAACCGAACTAGGAGCATGGTTTTTTCCTTTTCCGAAAGAGGCACACCTGTGCCTCTCGCGAAATCACACCCGTACCTCTCGTGAAAGAAAAAAAACAGAAAACACATTTTTTTCCGTTTCTGAGAGGCATGGCCATGACTCTCGCGAAAGCACAATCGTGCCTCTCACAGAAGCAAAATCGTGACTCTCGCGAAAGAAAAAAAAACAGAAAACACTTATTTTTTTTCCCTTTCTGAGAGGCACGGTCGTGACTCTCGCGAAAGAAAAAAAACAGAAAACTCGTTTTGTTTTTTCCTTTCCGAAAGGCACGGTCGTGACTCTCGCGAAAGCACAACAGTGCCTCTCGCGGAAGCAAAACCGTGACTCTCGTGAAAGAAAAAAAATAGAAAACTCGTTTTGTTTTTCCCTTTCCGAGAGGCACGGCCGTGACTCTCGCGAAAGCATAACCGTGCCTTTCGCGGAAGCAAAACCGTGACTCTCGCGAAAAAAAAAATATAGAAAACGCGTTTTCTTTCCCGCTTCCGAAAGGCACGGCTATGACTCTCTCTAAAGCACAACCGTGCCTCTCGCAGAAAAAACCGTGACTTTCGCGAAAGAAAGAAAAATGAAAACACGTTTTTTCTCGCAAATTTTTTTTGATTCCTTTTTTATCGAAAAGCTAAGGAAGATCGGGGGAAAGCCAAAACGTCAACAAAAACCTCAAAAAACCCCATTTAAAAAGCCGAAAACGTATGCAGGAAAATAAAAAAAATCAGGAGGGAACGTGCAGAGCGCGACACGTGGCGAATGACTGAGAGCGTGTCAAGTGGCACTCATCGTTGCAAGGCTCCCGAAGGAGCGCTCGTTAACTAGTTGCTCCCATTAGGTGATTGCTTCAAGCTTTCTGTTTTGGATATTACTAATGGGCATAAACCGGCCTACCTGGGCCGGATTAACTCCATCAGTAGTTCAAAGGTGTTAAAGCCCAAAGAGGCAGATAAAGGCCCAGGGCCCGTAGTTGGTTTACAACCTGTAGCCGTACATCAGCTTTGTGCATATACTTGTAATATATGTTAGGAACAAGGAGAGACCAACCCGGATACGAGTATGAACCGGTGTTGGGACTCTCTGAACCGGCAGGCGTCACCCATGTATATAAGGGGACGACCCGGCGGCGATTCAAGGACAACAGACAACAACTCGAGACATAGGTGAAGCTTGTTTGCTCCCTAGTCATCGAAACCCCATCAATTCCATCACAACTAGACGTAGGCTTTACCTTCCTCGAAGGGGCCGAACTAGTATAAACTCGCTTGCGTCTTTGTGTCCGCTTTAACCCCTTCAAGCTAACCCGTCGCGATGGCTCCACGACTAAGTCCTTTCTTCAGGACATCTGCCGTGACAAACCCACGACAGTTGGCGCCCACCGTGGGGCTATCGCACGATGGTTTCCGGTTCTTGGAGGGCCGCTTTGAAGGACTCAAGGGCTACGCTGTAGGCCGGATAACTAAAAGTCGTCGCGGCAAACTCTACATCGACGACGCAGGCTGGGGCCCCGAGGCCGGCTTAATTGAGTACGGGTACCGGGTCCCCTTTGGTAGCATTCACGTTTTCATTGGCAAGATCGGTGAACCGGGCCCTGAGCCGGACATCTGCGCCGACCTCGTCGAGACGGCTCAGCGTGCGCGATCTACCCGGGTTAAAACGGCCATGAAGCGTGCCTTCGTGGGAATGATCCATGGAGGGAGTTATGAGGATGTATTGGAGCTTCGCGGGGCAACTACCGTTTGTTCCGGTGACGACTCTTCGACCGGAGAAACCGAATCTCTTTATCAGCTACAAGATGGCCGGATTGAGAGCTGTTCCGATGGTGACAGTATTCCGGACCCCTCTGATCTACCTAACCGGGTTGGAATATTTATGACCGGAACACAAGCAGCGCTTCACTTTTCGACAGCCGTGGCAGCGATCTCCGGTTCAGCAGCGGCAACGGCTGCCGGGGCAGGAGGCCCTGTGCGCCCGCCGGCTCAGGTTCTATCAGAACTGTTTGATGCGTTGGCTGTGCTTATGGCAGAAGTTAATCCGCCAGATCAGGCGCTCACAACACGGATATTGCAAAGGTAAAGGAACAAATCACCCAGGCCAAAACGGATCTGGCGGCTGAGGACACCAGGATGGCCGCAGAGCGGGCCGCTTTAGATGCACAGGCCTACAGGTTTATGTTGGACCAGAGCGCGTCGCATGAAGTCATGAGGAGGAAGCAGCGATCCCGCTTACCTCCGGTTTTCGAGGCCAGGGACCTTTTCAATACTCCAGGACCAAGAGCCAACAATCCACTGGAGGGGAACCAGGCAGAAGCCCCTGGGACCGGTGTGCCGGTTCAGCCCCATTAGATGGACCCGCCTCGTCAAAACACCGTTATACCTCGGGATGCTTTAACACCTCTGGGTCACTACTCCAACCCAATGGACAATCTTGTTGCCGCTGCTGCACGACTGGAGGCCATTCCAGTTGAAGGTGACTCGCCACAAGCAGTAGAGACGCCACGGGTCAAGGAACTTCTGAGGACAGCTTTGGCCCAACAGGAGGCGTACTCGTACAGCCGCGACCGAATCCACTCGACCCCCCGTCCAAGCCGGAGCTATAGCAGACATATGGATGAACCAGCAGTGTCGAGTAATGAACGACGTGGAGCACCCTGTGGTAACAACCCGACGGGTAGTGCTGATGACGCTCAGGAAGTGGTGAACCGGGCCCGAGCGCATAGGGAGGCCGAGTTAGCCGCACAACATCAGGCTCAGCAGCTCATGCCGGTTCGTCCAACCATTTCGATCGAGCTTGGTGTTACTTCTAGTTCTTTGGGGGTGCCTTGCCTCGTCCCCGCTTTACGCAACGTGCGTTTGCCCAAGGATTTCAAAGGCCCACGCAAGGTACTAAATTATACGGCGGATCAACCACCAGAGACATGGGTAGAGAGCTATGAGATGGCCATGGAGATGCTTGATGTGGATGACACGGCGTGTGCGAAATACTTCACCATGATGCTTGAAGGAACGACCCGTACTTGGCTAAAAAGCTTGCCCGCTAATTCTATCAGCTCGTGGGCCCAATTACAAGCCCGGTTTATCAACAATTTCAAGGATACCTGTAAACAGCCTATGTCGATAGTGGACTTAGCTGCATGCGTCCAGGAGGAAGGAGAGTCAACGACTCATTGGGTGCGCCGGGTTTCACAAGTGTTGCACTCCTCAGACCCCATCAATGCCGACACCACAGTATTAACCCTAGAAGGCAACTGCCGGTTTGGGCCCCTGAAGTTGAAATTGGGACGGATGAAGCGTCATTGCACCGACATGGGAACCCTCATGGCCGCTTTGGTAAAATATGCTGATTCTGATAGTACCAAGGATCCCGAGTCTGATGATGACAAGACAGGGAAGGGGAAGAAGAACAGCAGCTCCAAAGGTCAGCAGCATCACTGGGTAGGCAATGGCGAAGGAGGCAAGCGTAAAGAGGATGGCAACATGGATTTTGTGGCTAATACCAACGTACAGGACAATGGCCAACGGCGCAAGGGCAGGCCGAAAAATCGTAGTGGAGCGCCCAACCCCAACCCAAACCGCCTGAACTATTTGCTAAACCAGCCCTGTCCAAAATATGAGACGAAGGAGGAGCCAGCAAACCACCTTTGGAAGGATTGTTTTATTATGCAGGAGTTCAAGAATTCTAATAATTTCCGGTATGATCACGGATCTGGTGGCGGCTCAAGATCCGGGCCGGGTTACGGTGGAGGAAGTTCCGGTTCAGGATTTAATGGTAATCCGGGCGGGCATAATGGTCAAAATAGTCAGAACAACCAGGGTGGTTACAACCAACAGCAGCAACAGTCAGGTTACCAAAGCAACCCAAAGCAGTTGAGTAGTGGGCAGTACCATGTCTTTACCACTAGCTTGGACAAGCGAGACCGGAAGGTTCAGAGACGGGCAGTCAACTCTGTTGAACCGGCCACACCCCGTTATCTACATTGGTCTGAACAGCCAATCATATGGAGCAGAGAGGATCACCCACTCCAGGTCGATAATCCGGGTCAGTTGGCTCTGGTGGTGGCGCCTCAGGTGGGAGGTTACAAGTTCACCAAGGTGCTCATGGATGGAGGGAGCAGCATTAACATCCTATACTATGAGACCTTCCGTCGTACGGGACTAACAGATAAGAATCTCAAACCGTCCAATACAGTATTCCACGGTGTAGTGCCTGGCAGATCAGCATATCCCGTTGGTAAGATAGCTCTTGAAGTGGCCTTTGGGGATGATCATGATTCTAGGTCGGAGACATTAACGTTTGAAGTGGTGAAAATCCAAAGTCCATATCATGCCCTGTTTGGGCGTCCGGCATACGCCAAGTTTATGGCTCGACCCTGTTATGTGTATTTGCAGCTCAAGATGCCGGGTCACAAGGGGACAATAACAGTTCATGGAAGCCGCAAAATCGCTTTGGAATGCGAGGAAGGAGATGCGGCTTATCCAGAGTCGGTTTGTGCCACCGAGGAGTTGAAATACTATAAAGACAATGTTGATCCGGCGGACATGACTCCGTTGAAGAAGCCAACTACGGAGCACGATCCGGCCCTGAAGTTCAAATCGACAGCAGAAACTAAGCTGGTTGACTTCATACCTGGTGATTCGTCCAAGCAGTTCAACATCAGTGCCAACTTGGATCCAAAATAGGAAAGCGCGCTCATCGAGTTCATCCATGAGAATCGGGACATTTTTGCATGGAAACCCTCTGACATGCCAGGTGTACCGAGGCAACTCGCTGAGCACACACTTAATGTGGATCCTAAATATAAACTGGTGAAACAGTTCCTCCGTCGGTTTAATGAAGAAAGATGCAAGGCAATTGGAGAAGAGGTAGCCAAGCTCTTAGCAGCTGGCTTTATTATTGAAGTTTTTCACCCTGAGTGGCTTGCCAATCCGGTGCTAGTACTTAAGAAAAACAGCACCCGGCGCATGTGTGTAGATTACACAGATCTTAATAAGGCTTGTCCAGCAGATCCTTTTGCCCTCCCCCGTATTGATCAAATCATTGATGCTACGGCGGGTTGTGAGCGTTTAAGTTTTTTGGACGCATATTCTGGCTATCATCAGATCAAGATGGCAGTTAAGGACCAGGAGAAGACGGCATTCATAACTCCCTTTGGAGCCTTCTGCTATGTGTCTATGCCTTTTGGGCTCAAAGTGCCCAGGCAACTTATCAACGGTGTGTACAAAATTGTCTTCACAAGCAGATTGGCCATAATGTACATGCTTACGTGGATGATATCGTAGTTAAATCCAGGGAGAAGGAGACTCTGATTGACGATTTGAAGGAAACCTTTGATAACCTAAGGACGTACAAGATGATGCTCAATCCGGACAAGTGTGTCTTTGGTGTACCGGCGGGCAAGTTATTGGGTTTTCTGGTGTCCAACAGGGGAATT
This sequence comes from Triticum aestivum, assembly GCF_018294505.1. Lineage (NCBI taxonomy): Eukaryota > Viridiplantae > Streptophyta > Magnoliopsida > Poales > Poaceae > Triticum > Triticum aestivum. Next base: position 656,694,803 of record NC_057797.1, read on the forward strand.
GAGGCTAATCCGGAGAAGATCACAGCCATCACCTCCCTGGCTAAACCGAAGTGTATCAATGATTTTCAACGCCTGGCAGGCCGGATTGCCGCGTTAAGTCGATTTATCAGCCGCCTTGGGGAGAAGGCGATCCCTTTATATCAGATGTTAAAGAAGACGGATCAGTTCATCTGGAGTTCTGCTGCGGATGAAGCATTTGAGGACTTAAAGCGGCAATTGGCCAATCCGCCTGTGCTCGCCGCTTCCATTGACAAGGAGCCATTACTGCTATATGTTGCTGCTAATGCTCGTGCGGTCAGCGTGGCTATTGTGGTGGAGCGAAAGGAGACAGGTAAGGAGCATCCGATTCAACGTCCGGCCTATTATATCAGCGAGGTACTCATTGAGTCCAAGCAAAGGTATCTGCATTGGCAGAAGCTGGTGTACGGAGTTTTTATGGCAAGCCGGAAGTTTAAGCAATACTTCCAAGGGCACCCAATTACAATGGTCAGTTCTGCTCCTTTGGGGGATATCATCCAGAACCGGGAAGCAACTGGCCGGATTGCAAAGTGGGCTATAGAGCTGGGACCGTACGGTTTGAAGTATGTGCCCCGAACAGCGGTTAAGTCTCAAGCACTTGTTGATTTCATCAATGATTGGACGGAAATGCAAGCACCTGAAGAAAAGCCGGATCATACGTATTGGACCATCCATTTTGACGAATCCAGGCAGTTGGAAGGCTCGGGGGCTGGAGTCGTATTAACTTCCCCACGAGGTGATAAGTTTTGTTATGTTCTCCGTTTAATGTTCCCTTGTACTAACAATGCAGCTGAGTATGAAGCCTTGCTCCATGGTCTCCGGATGGCTAAAGAGATGAATCTAAGTCGAGTTAAGTGCTTCGGTGACTCGGACCTTGTGGCTCAGCAAGTGTCTGGCACTTGGGATTCCAAGGACCCACTCATAGCAGCATATCGTCGGGAGGTGGATATTGTTGCAGGTTATTTCCGAGGCTATCAGGTGGACCACGTGGACCGGTGAAAAAATGAAGCGGCGAACGCTTTAAGCCGGCTGGGCTCTCAACGCAAACCGGTCCCGCCTAATGTTTTTTTGGATGTGCTGCACAATCTGTCGGTGAAGATCCCTGGTGAAGAGGATTTGGCTATTCCTGATCCGGAGGCTCAATTGGTGGCAGTTCTTCATGTTATTCCGGATTGGACGCTTCCTTACCTGGCGTACAAGAACTGGGGCGAGTCGCCAGAAGATGAGATTCTGGCCCGGCAGATAATCTGGTGATCCAAGTCCATGGCTATCATCAACGGTGAGTTGCATCATTGCAGTGTGTCAGGAGCTTTTCAACGTTGCGTGTCTCCTGAAGAAGGCCGTGAAATTTTGTGTGAGATCCACGAAGGAGATTGTGGTCACCACGCCGGTTCAAAGTCTCTGGTGGCTAAAGCGTTTCGCCATGGTTTCTATTGGTTAACTTCTCATGCTGATGCGAAGGATCTGGTCAGACGATGTGATGGTTGCAAAAGGTTTTCAAGACGTGCTCATGTACCGGCTCAAGAATTGAGGATGATTCCAATTACTTGGCCGTTTGCGACTTGGGGGCTGGATATGGTTGGGCCTTTCAAAAGGTCCAAAGATAAGAAGACCCACCTCCTGGTGGCGGTGGACAAGTTTACAAAGTGGGTGGAGGCAGAACCTGTTAGCAAATGTGATGCGGCCATGGCGGTTCAGTTCATCAAAAAGGTGATTTTCCGGTTTGGATTTCCGCACAGTATTATCACAGATAACGGTACCAATTTGTCCAAAGGTGCTATGAAGGAGTTCTGCGAATGGGAGCACATCCGGCTCGATGTTTCATCGGTGGCACATCCACAGTCCAATGGTCAAGCAGAAAGAGCTAATCAAGAGATCTTGAGAGGCATCAAGCCCCGGCTCATGGTTCCTTTGCAGAGAACGCCGGGTTATTGGGTAGAAGAATTACCATCTGTGTTATGGAGCATCAATACAACACCCAACAGATCAACAGGATACATACCGTTCTTCATGGTTTATGGAGCGGAGGCGGTTCTCCCCAGTGATATCCGTCATGATTCACCTCGTGTCACGGCTTATATTGAAGCGGACAACAAGACAACACGGCAAGATGCCTTGGACCGGTTGGATGAAGAGCGTGACATCGCAGCCGCCCGATCGGCGATTTACCAGCAGGATCTTCGTCGTTATCATAGTCGTCGAGTCAGAACCAGAGCCTCTCAGGAAGGAGATTTGGTGCTTCGGCTCATCCAAGATCAGACTGGTATGCATAAGCTATCCCCACCTTGGGAGGGGCCTTTCGTGGTCAGCAAGAATCTGCACAACGAGTCGTACTATCTGATTAATATTCGAGAGCATAAGGACTCACGTACATCGGAGGAGGATACTAGCAGGCCATGGAATATAGCTCATCTTTGGCCTTACTATACCTGAGCCATTGGCCATACTTATGTACATATTATGACAATGTATATATTATGATAATAAACCGGAACCTCAGCTAAAGCAGGGTATCTGTTCTTTTACATCATGTGAGGTTACACGGAGTTGCTCTAAAGCGGCCTCCGGTTTACCCCTTGAGTTCGCTTTGCTAAAAAGCATCGTGTTATATCACTTGGAGGATTGGTTGTGTCCGAACCAATACCATGCCTCTTGATAGGCGAAAGCCACCAGATCACTTGGGGACTTGGTCATGTCTGAACCAGTCACGCCTCTTGATCGGCCTAAGGCCACAGAATCACTTGGGGGCTTGGTCGAACCCGAACCATGACCACACCATTTGGTCGGCATAAATGCCACAAGAATCACTTGGGGACCTGGCTAACTAGAACCATAGTTACACCTAACGGGAGCTTGGTCGTGTTTGACCATGGTTACGCCATTTGATCACCTTAAATAAATCTTTTTTGGAAAACGTTTTTGTCATTGCTTTTGCTTCATACTTTTCTTTGAAGTTTTTTTAGCTTTTTATTGTGTTCTTTAAACCAGCAAAGTTTTTTAACCAATCAATTGACGGAACACAGTTCACATCAATCCGGAGACTATTTGCCCGGTTTGATCCTTGTTGTTAACATCCTCTTACAGAGTAACACGGTGTTTATCACAACCCGGCACGGTTTTATTATAAACCGGCACAATATGGAAGGAATTATCAGTACTCAAATTTTGGGTTATCACCCTTACTACAAAAACTTGGTAAAACCAACGATGTGATTCAATGTCACAGGTATGATATATTTCATATTTGATTATACATATATACAGGAGTCGTTATTTCCTCCAAAAGTGTGGGTTTACAAAACTCCGCTTCAAGGTTGGCCAAGCCAACTTCACACTCAACGGTGGCAGGTATTATGTATCGCAAATTTTTTTGATCATATATACTTAAATTTTTTGTTTTTGATGTTTTGACTCTATACGTACAGACATCATATTCCGCCTGACGGTACAACCGCGGTGGCACTTAACGAATTTCTTATTTCAGAAAGCATTTTAGAAAGTTCATTACCACAGGAAGAACACGTTATGCACGAAGGCATATCAACATCAAAGGTATCAGCTAGCCTATTACAAGGCAACATGGTGCCCATAATAACATAATTGTTTTTCACAAAGGAGAGGTAGTTTTAAAATCGGCTTCCGGTTTAAGATTGGCCACCAGCCTGGCCTGATGGTTGTGGGTCATCCTGCGCCGCTTCAGCTTCCGTTTCTCTACCCAGTGGATGGAAATCCACAGTTGTCCAGTCGATTCCCATTAATGCTTGAAAAACAGCTTCGTCATGGATTAGCGAAGACGAATCAATATCGGGAGCGTAAGTATGCTTACGGATTGGAGGGATCAGGTTTTCCGATTCATGAATTGGTGCAGCTATTCGCTTGTTCTAGCTGTCATATTTGGCTTGATAATGAGACAAATCTGCCTCCTCAGCCAGTTGACAAGCTAGCGGACGTACCTCCCGGTTTATGGCTCGCAAATCCGCTTCACCAAATTCTGACCCGTCTTCCTTCAAGCTGGGATAACCCTGAGCCGCTTCAATAGGATCAAAATCCGGCACCCAGGCTTCTGCCCGGATTAAAGCATTGATTGCACTGGTTCGAGCAGCAGATTTCTTCAGCTCTTCACCCCGGGCAGGAAGCACTGACAGTTTCATCAGAGTATCTTGAATCAAATTGGGCGCCGGTTTGTTATGAGATGCGGTGCAGATGATCCGCTGGGCACCAGTGTACAATTTTTCAACTAAGGTATAGGCGGCTTTCAGTTTCCTCCGCACATCTGACCCCAAGTGACCAATGCGTGTCCCTGAAATACCATAAAGGGTTAATAAACCGGCGACCCTGTAAAGAAGGCAGAACCAATTCAGAAGGCAAGATGGCTTACCAAAGATAGCAGTGGTCATGGCATGAACGTGCCGCTTTATGCTGGTCAGTTCATCTGTCACTGGTTTTAATGCAGCCTCGGCATCCTCTGCTCCTTTGGTCAAAGCGGACTTTTCAGTGGCCCAATCCGCCCGTTTCTTCTTGAAGTTCTCCTTAAGTTGTTCCATGGCGCTTAAGGCACTGGCCAATTCCTCTTTTGCTTTGGAGGTTTCAGCTTGTTGGGTTTTCAAGTTTTCTTGAAGATCGACGACTTGGTTTTATTTCGCCTTCAGCTCCGCCTGCAGGCAGACAAATATATGTTTCAACAATCGGTAGAAGGATTCAAGTGCCAACCACATAACAAGTTATGTTCTTAACACTTGGGGGCTAATGCATATTCGATCTTCATCTTTCAATGGTTTACAAAGTCCCAAGCTCAATACAAGTATTCAACTTGGCACTTGGGGGCTAATGCATATTCGATCTTCATCTTTTAATTGTTTACAAAGTCCCAAGCTCAATACAAGCATTCAACTTGGCACTTGGGGGCTAATGGCTATTTGATCATATGTATTCTGATGCGGCAATTTCATTTACTAAAAGTACCGGTTTAACTACGCTAAGTTGAACCGGCCCTTGGGGACTACATCAGCAAATTTCAAAGCATCAAGATTCATATTATTAAGTCCTGGTTTGAAAGAATATTTCAAATCGGCCCTTAGGGGCTAGGAGAGTCAACAAGAATGAAAGCATACAAGCAAGAAGGAGCATATGGAAGTTACCTCATATTTATCCTTCATCATATTAACCAGACTGACTTCACAGTCACGGCTGGTATACAGCCGGTTCAGATAGCCGGAATGGATATCTTGGGCATTCAGAGCAGCGTAAGCCGTCAGATCAGCATTCCACTTGCCTTTGCCAAAAGCAGCTAATTCCTCCTTGGCAGAATGTTTGGATAAAGCGACAGGGTTGCTTGGCTCAGTATGGCCAGTGCCAGTAATGACAACTTCATCATCATTCATACCGCCGGTTTGCACTGGAGCTGTTGGCTTGTCAGTAGGTTTCGCGAGACCGGTGGAGCTTTCAACCCGGAGGGAACCTGTGGGCTGATGGATAGGACCCGAGGTATCAGTAGGTCTTTCCTCAGTAGTAAGATCATCATCTGGCTGCGGTGGATCATTGGGAATATCCTCATGAGTAGCCGCTTCAAGATTGGGTGTTGTGCCTGGTTCAAGAATGACATCTTCTTCGGCCGCTTTATCCAGGCGGGCCTTCTTGCTCGGCCTAGGTTTGGCCCTGAGAAAAATAACAAAATTAAATACATCATATGTTCTAAGGCAATATACTGCAAACATTACAATAAATATAGCTTACCCAAGCACCATTTTGAGCGGTGGGAGCTGAGTAGCCGACGACTCGCCAGAAGATGAGTGGGAAATAGCCTGATAATCGGAGTCAGACGGATTAAGAGGTTGACGAAAGCAGCCCGCTTTAGGACAAGTACTAACAAACGAATTAGAGACCTTAGAATGACGTTTCCGAACCGGACTGTTCGGTAAACCGGCAGAGGTAACTACCTGGCCGCTGTGCCGGGTGGTGCGGCGAGCTTCATGTTGTTGAGTCTTCATACGAAGTTTAGGATCCAAATAAGCAAGAGGATGAGAAAATTTAACTTTCCGGTTTGCCTGACGAATTTTTTGTGAAGGCAAAGTTTCTGAATCGGAAGAGAGAATAATTACCTCTGCAACATCCGCATGGCTGGCTTCGGCATCATCCTGACAAATATCATCATCAATAAGATGCATGAAAAATAAACCAAGTGAGTCAAGCTCTACCTCAAAGTCCGGATTATCCACCTCGTCATCAGGGGTCGGATTAGAAGATGCAGTGGTTCTTTTCCGGTGGGCAGTCTTCTTCACAGCTTTAGTTTTTTGCCGGGTTGCTCTTTCCGGTTTATCTGTTTTCTCTGGTTTCTCCTGCGGCAGCTTTTTGCTCCAAAACGGATCATCATCCTGATTATGCAGACACTGATATTAGAAACAATGGCCAGACATATCGATAACAGATTCAGCAAAGAGAAAAATCAAAGTCTTACAGCTGGCGGTTTATTGGTGGCGCAGAAGAGAAGCAGGCCGGTTCTAGCGCAGATGTGCTCCGGTTCATTCAGTATCTTACGCACAGCCTCCGTGATTTCTTCACTGGACAGTTGTAGTCTTGAATGTCACAGTGGGTCATCCACACTATCAGTATATTCGCACATCAAACCGAAGCGCTGACTAAGGGGCAGTATCCTCCATGATATCCAACAGCGAGCAAGGTCAACCCCTGTTAAACCGTTGGCCATAAAGGCTCTGAGCTTTGACAGCTAGGGGGCATATTTGCTTCTCTCCTGGGCAGTCAATCGCTGAGGAAAAGGATGGGTATTGCTGAGACGCTTCGGATGAAAACCAGGCAAGGGATTCTCACCAGCAGGGGAGGTGTCTTTGTAGTAGAACCATGTCTAATTCCACTCCTTGGGGTGACTATGCAGCTTGGCGTGAGGGTATGTGACCTCTTTCCTTTTTTGAATCGCCATGCCACCCAACTCCGTATTAGAGCCATCAGTAAACTCAGTACGGCGGTTTAGATGGAAAAGATCTCTGAATAATTTCACTATGGGCTCCTCTTGAAAGAACACCTCACAGAGCACTTGGAAGTGGCACATATTTGTAATAGAGTTGGGGCCAGTGTCTTGCGGATGGAGTTGGAAATCAGCTAGAACATCCCGGTAAAATTTAGAACCGGGCGGTTTAAAACCCCGGGCTAAGTGGTCTACGAAGACAACAACCTCTCCTTCTCGAGGTGTGGGGGGCATTCTTTGCCAGGAGCCCTCCAATGGATGGTGTCTTTGCTGCCCAAGGCGCCAATCAGGACTAAATAGTCCAGTTGATCCTCTGTGACGCGAGAAGGGACCCAGTTGCACTCATACACTTGCTTGGCCATGATGAAATCTACAAGGTACATTGATATGTGCAACGTTAAACCGGAAGCAGATCTATCTAAACCGGAGTTTTATGAAGCAACAACATATGGCGGTTCAACAAGGGGACTAATGGCATATACCGGTTTGGAAAATTTTCTATCAGGTTAAACCGCCCGATCTAAACATTGAAGCAATTGAGATTGCGGATGGTTAAGTATGCAGAAACAGGTTTCACAAGGTCTTGTTACGGCGTTGGATCTGAAGCAAGTTCAGAAAATAAGGAAAATAGTCGAAGATCAAAGCAGAACAGTATTGAATCAATGGGCAGAAGTATATGTGAGATCTACGGTTTTGGGCAGGAAACTAACGGCGGATACTAAAAGTTACCGCTACACAAAGCAAGGGTTCACATGTGCATCCAGAAGCTAGTACATGAGTATGAAAAAGTGATGAACACCGCAAGAACACGAAGCCCTAGATCAGATCTATGTTGAGAAGAACAGAAGACCTACTAGAGCTGAGGAAAACGCGGAAGGTCGTCGCGGCTTTCTGGCGCGTTCAAGTTGATGCAGCGGCCAAGAGTGATGCAGAAGACGATGGCGGCGGCGGAGCTCTGAGACTGGCGACGCGAGGAAGACGAAGAGGAAGGGCACGAAGGGAAGAAAAGAAATGACCCTTCGGGCCTATTTATAAGGCAAAGGACATGTGTCAGGCGCGGGAATCAAGGGACCGCAGATTTTGGAAGTAGGGCGGTCACGTCGGTCATTGCGAATCTATTAAACAAGAAGATATCATGGATGTTTTCTTTATGACAGATGATGTCACGCCGGTTTACAGTAAATAGAGAAGATGACATCACGGTGGTTCAACAACTACAAGAAGATGTTGAAGACGAAGATTTTTGCTAAGGATTGACATGAACCTGTTCAAATCAATCTGGGGCCTAATGTTGAGGATATTACTACTGGGCATAAACCATCCTACCTGGGCCGGATTAACTCCATCAGTAGTTCAAAGGTGTTAAAGCCCAAAGATGCAGATAAAGGCCCAGGGCCCATAGTCGGTTTAGAACCTGTAGCCGTACATCAGCTTTGTGCATATACTTGTAATATAAGTTAGGAACAAGGAGAGACCAACCCGGATACGAGTATGAACCGGTGTTGGGACTCTCTGAACCGGCAGGCGTCACCCATGTATATAAGGGGACGACCCGGCGGCGGTTCAAGAACAACAGACAACAACTCGAGACATAGGCGAAGCTTGTTTGCTCCCTAGTCATCAAAACCCCATCAATTCCATCACAACTAGACGTAGGCTTTATCTTCCTCGAAGGGGCCGAACTAGTATAAACTCTCTTGCGTCTTTGTGTCCGCTTTAACCCCTTCAAGCTAACCCGTCGCGATGGCTCCACGACTAAGTCCTTTCTCTAGAACATCTGCCGTGACAAACCCACGACACTTTCCTAACTAGGCTTATATATATATATATATACATCTGGGCTATTCTGTTAATAGTAACAAATATTATTCTGTTACCCTTTTTGAACTGACGGTTTCAGGTGGTTGTACTAATGTTTTCGAAGCGGTTGAACTGATGCTTTCAGTTGTGTTTAACAGATCGTCTTATTTAGTTCAAAAACTTCTATGTAATTTTTTTGTCGGAACGTGGCGTGTAATATATCGTTGGAAAGCTCTTGACAACCATATTTCAAGTATATTAAACGTTTTTGCAAAATCATTGTGGTTTAAGAGCAGTTTTGAAAAAACCATTTTTTTCAAAACCGAAAACGTGAATCATGTTTTGGACTCAATTTTCAAACGGTTTGTCCGAATTGAGCAAATAAGATGGTGTTGGAAAGCTGGTGAAAATACGCATCTTCCACATATGTATTGTTTTTTCTAGTTCTATATGATTTAAAAGTAATTTGAAAAACGGTGAAATTCTGGGCGAAACGTATTTTCGCGATTTTTTGCAAACAGTCTGTCGGATGACGCAAATGATACGGCGTTGGAAAGCTATGTAAAATGCGCAACTTTTTCATATAGAAATGTTTTTCTAATTTCTTACGGTTTAAAACGAATTCGAATACGGTCAAATTTGATTTTGAACATGATTTTTTTAAAAAGTTTGTCGAAATATGGCAAATAATATATCGTTGGATAGCTATCGAAAATGCGAAACTTAGTCATGTTGAACGTTTTCTCTACTTCGCAACCGTTTAAGAGTAATTTTGAATACGGCATGATGGATCCTGCTGTTTTGTCGTGTGAAAAACAGAGTAGTCGTACTGGTATATATGTATGTTTGTACTGAGCTATTTTTTGTAGAGTAATTTTGAATGGTTCCCAAAAAGGGTACTTGTACTGATGCTTGCATGGGTTTGTACTAAGCGTGTTTTCACTAATTAGACTTTGCTCTGTTTTTTTGGTAATATTTTTCTCGTAAGTTTTCAACGGTTTACTGTACCGTCGCCCCTGTACTTGTATGATTTGTATCATCGAACTGAATGATATTTTATTTAAAAATAAAAATGTGTTTGTTTTGTTTCCTTTTTTTAACTTAACATTTTTTTGACAACGTTGTTCTGAACTTCTCTCATTTGATGACTTGTACTGAGGTACTTACTAAGCAGGATTTTCATTGGGTTTCTTTTTTTGCTTGAACTTTACAATTTAAATTTCTGCCATTTCTTTTATTCCGAAGGGCCACCGTAGTTAACTCGTATTGAGGTACTTACTACGCCCGAACCGGGGTGGCCTGAGAAAGGGGAAGAAGGTGGTGATGGGGCGGCGACCGGAGACGGGGGAGAAGGTGGGAGTTGGGCGCCGACGGGAGCGAGAGAGATGAGGTGGAGGTGGGGCATCGACAAGGTTGGTGGGTTTAGTGGAAACTACATATCACGCCCTTATAGTGGCCAGGGGTAACAGAATAATATTCTGTTACTAGTAACAGAATAATATTCTGTTACTAGTAACATAATAGCCCTGTCCTATATATATATATATAGGGTCGCGCTATTCGTCACCCCGGGTGAGGAATAGTTATTCTTCACCCCCTCCTCTATTTTACCATCAATGCATCGTAATTTTACGTTCCGTAAGTTTTGTCTTATTTTCGACGCAAAAAGAGACCGTAATAAATATATAATCGCCGTAAAAAATATTTTATATTATATAAAATTACAAACGTAAAAACATGGTCTAAAATACACATAAACTACAAATTTTCTTCTCTTATGACCTATATTTTTATTTTCTTATGTCAAATTTTACGTAGTGAATCAATACTATTTGAATTCCAAATATAATTTAATTATAAAATAATCGTAAGATTACCTCGGGTGAAGAATAACTTATTCTGCATCCTGGGTGATGAATAGTAACACTATATATATATATATACACACACACTACTTTATTATTTTAAGTATATATACTACATGAAAAAATGGCATGTGAGTCCATAATCATTAGTATATTTTCATAATACCTGTGTATTTGTATGTATAAAATAACATACTAAAAAACAGTACATATACTACCTAAAAAGTGGTGTGTTTATATATTATCAAGATATTATTATATACCACATACTGCATACATACTCTACGATTTGATAGATATACATACAACTTACCAAACACATGTGAAGGTAACTACCACTATGTGATAGGAAATATTATTCTACTAACAAATAAGCTTATTATGTTAACAGAAGCAATCAACAAAAGCGACCCAACTCTCTAGCCCCAAACAAACTGTATGTAACAACAGCGAAAAATGCGAAGCCCACCAACTGACTTCTTCCTCCCTTTCCCCCAAACTCCTCCTCGTACCTCCACCCCGATCTACTCCTCCTACCAGCCCGGCGCCAGGTGGCACCGGCCGGCCGCCGCTCAAGCCATCCCGCCCCGCCGCTACCACATCCCCTCCCCTTCCTCCCGAACGCCCAACACCGATGAGCCATTGTGGCCGCAGTCCACCTCCCTCTCCAATGCCACATGTCGGCGAGCCGACCGGCGATTATAAAATGGTTAGGAAAAGGAAAGATGAACGTGGTCCATTTTAACTCGTGCCGTGTTTTACTTTCGCTTGATCTGAGCTGCATTTGTCCTGTGAACTACCGCGTGTTTCGAAATCAATCAACTGCTTCAGCAATTGCAAGGCATTTGGCCGTAATTCACATGTGTCTGGCCAAAAAATACAAAATACAATTGAAGATCATATTTTCTTTAAATTACTCTTAAACCGTAAAGATTTAGAAAGAGTATTCTACAAGAAAAAGTTACATCCAGCGATGTATCGTTCGCCTCATTCCGATGGGCGGTTCAAAAAAATTCATGAAAATACTCTCGCTTATTCAAAATTCATTTAAAAACACAAGGAATCTAAAACACCGTACTACATGAGAAAGTTGTGCATATTCCATAGCTTTCCTACAACATATCATATACCTCATTTCGACGCGGTTTGAAAATTGTAGGAAAAAAATACTGAAAACATCGCGCGGAGTTTTTTGCTAGCATTGCATTTTTTTGCTAGCAATGGAGTTTGCTTAGATTCCACGGAAGGTTCAGAAGTGTTAGCAGAATATTAATCTGCTAATGTTAACAGAATAGACCTATATTATATATATAATACTCATGTACTTCGATTTAAATGTTCATATATATAAAATAAAGTGTGCATCTTGTATATGAAAAATGTTGTCGCACACAAAAACATATAGTCATGTATTTCAACAAATTTATTAAAAAAGCATATACTTAAAAAGTTTGTCCATGCATGCGTCACTATATGATGTTCATATAGTGCTTTGTAAAAAAGGGTCAAGTCCAAATGAAGTAAAGACCTTAACATAAATGTTGAAATGTTTAATATACAAAGAAAAGGAAATGTCTTTTTAGACTTACCCTTTACCGTGGACGAGATAACAGAGTTCTAGTTGATTCTTATGGGTTCACTTTTTTATTCTACCAAACATATAAAGAAAATAAAATATGTTTTTAGACACACCTTTTACGAAGGAAGAGATAACAAATCCAATTCTTATGTGGAAGGTGCGTTGGACCCTAATGGGTTCACTTCTTTATTCTTTTTTTTGTCAATATGCAAAGCTAGCATATTTTTCATTAATAGATAGAAAGAGTTTGAACAGGCTAGGCTAGGTACATGAGGGCAGCCACAATATGGGCGGTGCAAGGAGCATAACCTGAGTAGAAAAGGAGGGGATTCTAAATGATAAAAACGAAGCACGGATTTTTTTCTTACAAAACACCCAAGATACAATCTAGGAGTTTGTACAGGCTAGGCTAGGGTACGTGATCGCAACCACAATGGGCGGTGCAAGCAGCATAACCTGAGTAGTACACGGGGGAGTCTTAATGATGGAGACGAATCACAAAAATAAAAAAAATCCTACGAAACACCCAAGATCCAATTTAGGAGATGTATAGCTACGAGAGGGGAGTGATAACCCACAAGTATAGGGGATCACAACAATTTTCGAGGGTAGAGTATTCAACCCAAATTTATTGATTTGACACAAGGGGAGCCAAAAAATATTTATAAGTATTAGTAGTTGAGTTGTCAATTCAACCACACCTGGAGATTAATTATCTGCAGTAAAGTGATCAGTAGCAAAGTAGTATGATAGCTTTGATAGTAGTAGCAACAACAATAGTGACGGTAACAGTGATAGCAATGATTTTGTAGCAAGTGCAATAGTAACAGTAGCAGTAGTAACTTAGCAAGAAATATAAGAGAAATTCGTAGGCATTGGATCGGTGAATTCGTTGGATGATATTCATCGTATAACAATCATAACCTAGGGCGATACAGCACTAGCTCCAGTTAGTAAATATAATGTAGGCATGTATTCCATGAATAGTCATACGTGCTTATGGAAAGAACGTGCATGACATCTTTTGTCCTACCCTCTCGTGGCAGCGAGGTCCTATTGGAAACTAAGGGATATTAAGGCCTCCTTTTAACAGAGAACCAGAACAAAGCGTTAACACATGGTGAATACATGAACTCGTCAAACTACGGTCATCACCGGGAAGTGTCCCGACTATTGTTACTCCGGGGCTGCCGGATCATAACACATAGTAGGTGACTATAACTTGCAAGATCGGATCTAGAACATAGATATAATGGTGATAATATAAACGGTTCATATCTGATCATGGCACCCGGGCTCAAAGTGACAAGCATTAAGCATGGCAAAGTCATAGCAACATCAATCTGAAAACATAATGGATACTAGGGATCAAGGCCTAACAAAACCAATTCGATTACATGATGAATCTCATCCAACTCCTCACCGACCAGCGAGCCTACGAAGGAATTACTCACTCCCGGTGGGGATCATCATGAAATTGCGATGGAGAAGGGTTGGTGATGACGAGGATCGAATATCCCCCTCTTCGGAGCCCCAGACGAACTTCAGATCTGGCCTCCCGATGAAGAACAAGAGCTGGCGGCGGCCCATGTCAATTGTGGATTTAGATGCCAGTGCACCGGGTCAAAGCCATCCTACATTCATCGGATAACATCAATGCCGGCTCAGCGGTCCTCATGTTAGAGAAGAATTGCCGTTTTTTGCCCCTTAAACAGAAGTTAGGGCGGCTCAAGCGCCACTGCTATGATATGGGGGAGCTGATGGCGACTCTAATTAAATATGTCGACTCTGATAGTACCAAGGACCTCGAGTCTGATGATGAAAAGCCGGGAAAGGGAAAGAAGAGTGGCAACACTAAGGGCCAGCATCATAACCCGACGAGTTAGGGGGGCAACGGTAAACGCAAGGATGATAATAATTTAGATTTTGTGGCTAATACCAACATGGAGAACAATGGTCAGCGTCGTAAAGGAAAGCCACCTCATCGGGCAGGAGGGTCAGGTATAAATCTAGAGCAGATGATGAATCAGCTTTGCCCAAAGCACGATATGCGGGAAAGGCCATCTACGCACCTTTGGAAGGACTGCCACATTATGAAGGAGTTCAAAAATTCTGACTTGTTCAAGAACAATCATGGGCCAGGCGGCGACTCAGGCTCCGACTCTTATGGCCCGGGTCATGGTGGCGGTGGTCCTAATTTTGGCTTCCAAGGCAATCAAGGAAATCAAGGCAACCAGGGAGGTTTTCATCAACAGTCTGGTCAGTGGAATCAGTAACAACAATCTGGGTATCAGAGTAACCTGAAACAGTTGAATAGTTGGCAGTACCACGTCTTCACCACAAGTTTATGCAAGCGGGATCAGAAGCTCCATAAAAGGGTTGTGAACGCCGTTGAGCCGGCAGTTCCCCATTACTTGCGCTGGTCTGAGCAACCCATTGTGTGGAGCCACGAGGATCACCTGCCCCGGATTGATAATTCGGGTCACTTAGCTTTGGTGGTGGCACCTCAGGTTGGAGGATATAAATTCACTAAGGTACTCATGGACGGAGGCAGCAGCATCAATATCCTTTATTATGAAACCTTCCATCGCATGGGATTGACGGATAAAAATCTTAAACCGTCGAACACCGTCTTTCATAGTGTGGTGCCTAGTAAGTCGGCATACCTAGTTGGTAGATAGCCCTGGAGGTTGCTTTTGGAGATGATTATGGTTCCAGGTCTGAGACGTTGACCTTGGAAATGGTTAAGATCAAGAGCCCTTATCATGCTCTGTTTGGGCGGCCGGCTTATGCCAAGTTCATGGCACGACCTTGTTATGTTTATCTGCAGCTCAAAATGCCGGGTCACAAGGGGACTATCACAGTGCATCGAAGCCGGAAGATAGCTTTGGAGTGTGAAGAAGTTGATGTGGCTTATGCTGAGTATGCCTGTGCAATAGAGGAATTAAAGTTTCACAAAGATAATGTTGACCCAGCCGATATGGCATCTTTGAAGAAGCCAACTACAGAGCATGATCCGGTCTTGAAGTTTAAGTCGGCGGATGACACCAAGCTAGTTGATTTTGTTCCTGGCAATTCATCCAAGCAGTTCAGCATCAGTGCTAATCTGGATCCGAAATAGCAAAGCGCGCTCATCGAGTTCATCCGTGAGAACCGGGACATCTTTGCATAGAAACCTTCTGACATGCCAGGTGTACCGAGGGAACTCGCTGTCGGAGTAAATAACCATGGGTAGCCTAGCCGGCTCCCCCTGGCCCTTCTGAAAAAATTACGAGCCGATTCGACCCTCAAGAATCCAAGACACAGGGCCGCCTTCCCCTTGCCGGCTGTCTCCAGGCCGGCTATCGGAAGGCGGCCTGACTTCAGCCCTCATGAAGAGAAGCCGCGGGAGGGCCGGCTCCGAGAAGCCGGCCGCGAGAAGGCCGACTCCAAGAAGCCGGCTCCCATAAAGCGGTCAAGATCGTACCCTCAAAGCCTGCATCCACATAACAGCGATGTGACGGGGTGTGGCTACAGTGAAGCCTGCCACCCCCGAATCTCGGAGCACGCCTGGCACAGTGCGCCGTACGGGTGGCCATGACCCGTCCGGCGCAGCACTGTTGCCACGTTGACCCTGATGTCATCCACGACGGGCTACCAGTACGGCCCACGGGCGGTGGGCCCCTTCAGGCAGAGAGACACCCGAAGGCGGCCAGACCTCCCCCAGTCGGCCCAAGATAGAGCCGGCTCCCCACGGCCGGCTTGCCACCTCTCTCGAAGAAGACGCCCCATTAAGGAGACAAGACGCGGTGGGGCTACAGTGATCACCCACCGGGCGGCGGCACTGTAGCCACGCCCACTTCGGCGAAGCCCTCGCCACCAAGATTGAGCAATAGTAACCAGCCACCGACAAGGCCCTGACAGTGGGGCCTGCCTGTCGACCAAGGAGCTGGCAGCCGGTGGGACCCACTAGCCCGCAGGCCCCAGCAGCCGGCGCAGAAGCCGGAGAGCGTAGACACAGACGGCTGGGCCCTGTGCCCAGCCGGATTACCATTGTACCCCCGGGGGGTAGGCCTATATAAACCCCCCGGGGCATCCATGCAAAGAGAGATCAATCCCTGCTAGTCTCAGACACCACATAGGGAGGAGAAGAGAGCAAGCCGTGCCCTTCTTCCTCCTCTCGCCAAACAGCTCAAGGAGCACCGTGTAGCTACTTGTTCATCTAGTGACCATGCGGAGACCCCGCAGAGCAGCAGTAGGGGTGTTATCTCCACGGAGAGCCCCGAAGCTGGGTAAGATTCGCCGGTGTGCATGTCTTCGCCTCATCCCGTTTCCAGGCACCGGCGACGTCTTACTGGCTCCCACAATGATAAGCCACCTACCACCCGACACTCGCTTAGCACACTCTTAATATTGATCTTAAGTTTAAGCCGGTCAAGTAGTTTCTTCGTCGTTTTAATGAAGAGAGGCGTAAAGCCATTGGTGAAGAAGTGGACCGGTCTTGGCGGCTGGGTTCATCATTGAAGTTTTTCATCCTGAGTGGTTGGCTAACCCGGTGTTGGTGCTTAAGAAGAACGACACTTGGCGTATGTGTGTGGATTACACAGACTTAAATAAGGCTTGTCTGACTGATCCCTTTGCTCTCCCTCATATTGATCAGATTATTGATACTACGGCGGGTTGTGAGCGTTTGAGCTTTTTGGATGCTTTTCTGGTTATCATCATATCAACATGGCAGTTAAGGACCATGAGAAGATAGCTTTCATCACTCCGTTTGGAGCCTTCTGCTATGTGTCTATGCCTTTTGAGCTCAAGAGCGCCCAGGCGACTTACCAACGGTGTGTGCAAAATTGCCTTCATGATCAAATCGGGCGCAATGTTCATGCTTATGTGGATGACATTGTGGTGAAATCCAAAAAGAAGGAAATCCTGATTGATGATTTGAAGGAGACCTTTGATAATCTCCGGGCTTATAAGATGATGCTTAACCCGGCCAAATGTTTTTTTGGTGTACCAGCTGGTAAGATTTTGGGTTTTCTGGTTTCCAACAGAGGCATTGAAGCTAACCCGGAAAAGATAAAAGCCATCACCTCTCTGGCTAAGCTGGCATGTATTAATGATGTTCAGCATCTGGCGGGTCATATTGCGGTCTTAAGCTGGTTCATAAGCCAGTTGGGCGAGAAGGCTATCCCTCTTTACCAGATGATGAAGAAGACATATCACTTTGTTTGGAGTGATGCTGCTAATCAAGCGTTTGAGGATTATAAGAGGCAGTTGGCTGAGCCGCCCGTTCTTGCTGCTCCCATCGACAAATAGCCTTTATTGTTGTATGTGGCTGCCAATAGCCGAGCTGTCAGTGTAGCAATTGTGGTAGAGAGGAAGGAGGCAGGTAAGGAATTTCCAGTTCAACGACCGGTTTACTACATCAGTGAGGTCCTTATTGAGTCCAAACAGAGGTATCCACATTGGCATAAGCTGGTGTATGGGGTTTTATGGCTAGCCAAAAGCTTAAGCAGTATTTTCTGGGTCATCCTATCACTATGGTTAGTTCTGCCCCCCTTAGGGGATATCATTCAAAACAGAGAAGCCATAGGTCGGGTAGCCAAGTGGGCCATTGAGCTTGGGTCTCATGGTTTAAAGTATGTGCCCCGTACAACCATCAAATCTCAAGCACTTGTGGATTTTATCAATGATTGGACAAAGTTACAGATGCTTGAGGAGAAGCCTGATAACATGTATTGGACTATTCACTTTGATGGATCCAGGCAGTTGGAAGGCTCGAGGGCTGGAGTTGTATTAACTTCCCCACGAGGTGATAAATTTTCTTATGTTCTCCGGCTGATGTTCCCCTGTACTAACAATGCAGCTGAGTATGAGGCCTTGCTCCATGGTCTTCGAATGGCTAAGGAGATGAGTTTCAGCCGGGTGCGGTGTTTCGGCGACTCAGATCTGGTGGCTCAGCAAGTTTCTGGCACTTGGGATTCTAAGGATCCACTCATGGCGGCTTACCGTCGATAGGTTGATGCTATTGCGGGTTACTTTAAGGGTTATCAAGTTGAACATGTTGATTGCCGGAAAAATGAGGCGACTGATGCTTTAAGCCGGTTAGGGTCTCAACATAAGCCGGTGCCACCTAACACTTTCCTGAATATTCTGCATAACCCTTCTGTTAAATTGCCTACAGAGGAAGATTTGGCTATTCCTGACCTGGAAGCACAACTGGTGGCGGCTCTTCATGTGATTCCTGACTGGACAGTTCCATATTTGGCTTATATGACCTGGGGCGAGTTACCCGAGGACGAAACTTCGGCCAGACAGATAACCCGGCGGTCTAAGTCGATGACTATTGTCAATGGAGAATTACATCATCGTAGTGTCACAGGAGCATTTCAACGTTGTGTTTCTCTTGAAGAAGGCTGTGAGATTCTACGAGAGATTCATGAAGGGGATTGTGGTCATCATGCCGGGTCTAAATCTCTCATAGCCAAAGCTTTTCGTCATGGGTTCTATTGGCTGACGGCGCATGCTGATGTGGAGGATCTAGTCAGTAGATGTGATGGTTGTCAGAAGTTCGCACGACACACCCATGTGCCGACTCAAGAGTTGAGGATGATTCCAATTACTTGGCCGTTTGCAGTTTGGGGGCTTGATATGGTTGGACCTTTCAAAAGGTGCAAAGACAAAAAGACGCACCTTCTGGTGGCAGTTGATAAGTTTACGAAGTGGGCTGAAGCAGAGCCGGTCAGTAAATGTGACGCGGCGATGATGGTTCAATTCATGAAAAAGGTGATTTTCCATTTTGGTTTTCCCCATAGTATTATAACTGATAATGGCACTAATCTATCCAAGGGCGCCATGGAGGATATTTGTCAATGTGAGCACATCCGGCTTGATGTATCGTCAGTGGCTCACCCCAAGTCTAATGGTCAAGCTGAGAGAGCCAATCAAGAGATCTTGAGAGGCATCAAGCCCCGGCTTATGGTTCCCTTGGAAAGGACGCTAGGTTGTTGGGTGGAGGAGTTACCTTCCGTGTTATGGAGCATTAATACCACCTCCAACAGATCTACGGGTTATATGCCTTTCTTCATGGTCTACGGAGCAGAGGCGGTCCTCCCCAGTGACATCTGTCACGATTCGCCTCGAGTGGCGGCTTACATTGAAGATGATAATGAAAAGGCACGTCAAGATGCACCTGACCTGTTAGATGAGGAGCGTGACCTCGCGGCAGCTTGATCCGTGATTTATCAGCAAGATTTGCGTCGTTATCACACCCACCGGGTTAAAACCAGAACTTTTCAAGAAGGCGACTTGGTGCTCCGGCTTATCCAGGATCAAACTGATATGCACAAGTTATCCCCACCTTGGGAAGGACCCTTTGTGGTCAGTAAAAATCTGAACAATGGATCGTACTACCTTATCGACATTCGAGAACACAAGGATTCACGTAAGTCGGAGGAGGAGACCCACCAGATGTGGAATATTACTGATCTTCGGCCTTACTATACTTGAGCCACCAGCTCTTACAATGTACATATTTTGACAATGTATATATGATGATGATTATAATAAAGCCGGCATCCCTGATAAAGCAGGGCCTCTATCGTTTTATTTCCAAGAATAATGAGTCTTTTTCATTACAAAAAGGTCACTTGGGGGCTTCCTGCTCATTGAGCATAGCTGGGAATATCCCTCTTGATCCGGCGCAACGCCGTTCTTACAAATCACTTGGGGGCTTCCTGTTCAAACATAGGTGTATTCACCAAAGAGAACATATCGTTACTACCCTCTTAATTCGGCTATCAAGCCAATATGATAATTTCATAAAAGCACAACTCTGATTACATTGGTAATTCGACTATCAAGCCAATATGATAATTTCATAAGAGCACAGCTCTGATTACCTTGGTAATTCGGCTATCAAGCCAATATGATAATCTCATAAGAGCACAACTCTGATTACCTTGGTAGTTCGGCTATCAAGCCAATATGATAATTTCATAAGAGCACAACTCTGATTACCTTGGTAATTCGGCTATCAAGCCAATATGATAATTTCATAAGAGCACAGCTCTGATTACCTTGGGATTTCGGCTATCAAGCAAATATTATAACTTCATATGAGTATAGCTCTGACCTACTTGGAGGCTTAATGCCCGGGTTACAAAGACCAAAGAGAGTCTGTTACATAGCACAACTCAAACATAGGTATATAATGAACCGGCAGCATATGATGATATTAAGTACTTGGAAGTATTGTCTTCTAAGTTTTGGGTTATCACCCTAACTGCTTTGGTATGGTAAGCCGACAGTTTAATCACATCTCACAGGTATGATATTTTTGATTATATTTGAACCAACTCTGGTTATACACTGTTTTAGTCACCAGTGGTTTTATATGGGATATTATGACCTACCTGCAGTAAACCGCCAGGGCAATTGTGATCTACTTGTGTGCAGGGTAAGGATAAATGTCATCTGCATAAATTGACGTTACCATAAGCATAAAGTGGTACACTTTTCAAGTGGCGGATCAAACAGTGTTTCACAAAGCAAAAACGTGCATGATGGCACGACAGATCAAGTTTCACTAGCCTATTACATGACTCAGTGAGCCAAAAAGATCAAGTGTTTTCCAAAGTTCAAATATTTGAACCACCCAGTGGATCAATCTTCTTGGTCTTGGCGACTTGAAGTTTCTGGATCATCCTTTTCCGGTTCTTCGTCCTCCTCCACCGTCTGGAAGTTTGGTGATGACCAGTCAATGCCACATAAGGCATGGAATTTAACTTCATCATCTATACGATTGGAGGGGTCAACTTCAGGGGCAAAAGTATGCTTACGAATTGGGGGAATCAAATCCATCACTTTATAAGCCGACGCGGGCTTCTTCTGATTTCTGCATCATAAGCTGGCTGATATTTTGATAGGTTTGTCTCATCAGCAATCAGTGTCGCCACAAGATGTATTTCCTTCACGCAAGCAGCGAAATCCTTCTGATCAAAAGAAGTGCCATCTTCTTCCAAACTTGGATACCCAGTAGCTACCTCAGCTGTGTCTAGCTCTGGTACCCATGCCTTAGCACGGCTCAAAGCCATCACGACACCGGCTCTTGCACATGACCGTTTTATTTCTTGAATCCTCGCAGGCAGAATTGACAATTTTTTCAAGACGTCGCTCAGCAGATTGGGTCCTTGATTTTTTGGAGAAATCGTGGCTAGCGTGCGCTGAGCTCCAGTATATAGCTGTTCAATAAGCGTATATATGGCTTTAAGCTTCACCAGCATATCTTGACTAAGGTTGCTACTCCTGGGACCTACGTGAACAATCGTGAAGTGATTAGCGGCGGTTTATGGTATAACAAGAAGAAATTCAAGTTTGATGCTGGCAAGGCGACTTACCAAAGATAGCAGAAACCATCTGGGATACATGGTGTTTTAAACCGGTAAGCTCAGTGGTCACATTTTGAAGATCAACTTCTGCTTTTTCGGCCCACTGCATTAGAACCGATTTCTCCTCAGCCCAGGCGGTTCTTTCAGCATCAGAACCAGTTTTCAGCTTTTCTGTCTCCTCCAGACTAAATTTGAATTTTGAATCGGCTTTCCGGGTCTCAGATTCTTGAACCTCCAGCCGAGTTTTCATATCAGCCAATTCTGATTGAAGTTGAGCAGTGGCGTTCTATACAAGCACAGATTTGCAATCATATTCATATCCGAGTTACAGGAATATAAGTCCCAAGCCTTTTGCAAGCAAGAACACTTGGCACTTGGGGGCTAATTCCTACCGAAGAATTCTTCCTACAACGGTTTATATGACTAAGTCCCAAGCACTTTGCAAGCAACAGTGCTTAGCACTTGGGGGCTAATGCATATTTGCTCATATTTCATTACTACTTTATGATGACCCGGTAGTGCCGCAGACAATCACAGCCGGTTCATGGGGGCTACATGAGTAAGTGTTGATCTATAAACAATGATAAGTACCGGTTCATTCATGCTGATTAAGCCGGCCCTTGGGGGCTACAGATGCAATGTTGATCAATTAAAATCCGGTTTAAATGAAAGACAACTTTTTGAAGGATTTTTTAATCAAAGATGCTTTTATACTCATTGCTATTCTAAGTATACATCATATTCAATTCTATTATACACAGTAGACTTGGGGGCTGACAGGATATGCATAATGTATTTAAGCCGGAATTCATACCTCATATTTCTGGTGCATCTGCTTCACCATGTCAATCTCAAGGTCACAGCTGGTATGAACTTGGCTGAGGTAACCAAAGAATACTTCACTAATGCTTAGTTGAGAATAATCAGTAATGTCGAATCTCACTTTCCGCTTTTCAATGAATTCTTCTTTCGCAGAATGCTTGGCCAAGACGGTAGGCTGTCCCGGTTCTTTGAAGCTGCTGCCAGTGATCATAACATTTTCATTATGCTCTTCTAACGGTTTAAGCGGGCTTGATGATTCGGTGTTCAAAACATTGACATTTGTGTGGTCATGGGAGAGATCAGGAGTTTCTGGCGGGGCATCATGGGCAGGTTCTTCTGGTTGCTTTTCAGAAACGTCTGGTGCTGGGACTTGCTGCTCCAGTTCATGGATTTTAGGATCTTTAACCGGCTTGGTCACCTTTGCCTTCTTGCTAGGCTTTGCTTGTCCACTTCACGGGTTATGAGGGATCAGTACAAGTATAAGAGCATAAGGAGATAGAGAATAAAAGTGATGTTACCCAGGGGCAGTCTTGAAAGCCGATAGTTGGGTATGAGATGAGTCGCCGGAGGAAGAGTGAGAAACCTCCTAATAGTTTGAATCGGAAGAATTAAGTGGCTGGCGAATGAGACCTGCCAGTGGGTAAAAAGAGTTTAAGTTTGGAAAGACCTCGTTTTGACGTTTCCATGGAGCTCGAGTATTTGGTAAGCCAGACGATAACTCTTCACCTCCGCTAGTCCGAGTCTATCACCGGCTCTCATGCTACTGTTGCTTCAAAAGAAAGTGAGGATCCAAATGAGCTAAGGGGTGCGAAAAGCTTACTTTCCGAGTTACCCGTCGAATTTTCTGTCTTGGCAAAGGCTCTGAGTCAGACGAAATGATATTTACCTCTTCTTCGACTACTTGGCTAGTCACCGTGTCATCCTGATGATAATTAGTGTCAATAAGATGGTTGAAAAATGAGCCAAGGGAATCAAGGTCTACCTCCGACTCAGAACTGTCATCCAGCCCAAGCATCTCGGAAGCAGTTAATTTCTTCTTGCTTTTCTTGACAGTTTTCTTGGCAGCTTTCTTGGTAGCCCTGGCCTTTTTGGTAGCTTCAGGTTCATATTGCTTTTTCAATTTTTTTTTCAGATTTAGCCTATGATAGTCATCAAAGTTGAGTTAATAGACTATGTGAACGATGAGGAAAAATTAAGTAATTTAGAGACTCACATCCGGTGGCGGGTTGAGTGTGCAGAACGGGTTCAGACCCACTTTGCTGCAGTCTTCTGGATCTTCATTCAGAAGGGTCTTTGTCATTTCATTGTTGGCCTCATCAGTTAAACGCACGGAGCTGCAGCACAGTGGATCCTTTATGCCACCCGTGTAAGTACACATTAAACCGGGTCGGTGACTCAAGGGTATGATCCGCCATGAAACCCAGCACCGAACCAAGTCAATGCCAGTTAACCCATTTCCCAACAGAGCTTTGACCTTTGCAATGGTAGGGGCAAGTTTTGCACATTCAGCACCGGTAAGCTTTTCAGGAAGACGATGCTTTGGGTCAAGACACTGGACATGATAACCCGACAGTGGATTCTCATCAGCCGAAGAGGTATCTTTGCAGTAAAACCATGTTTGGTTCCAATCTTTGAGGTGACTCGACAAGCAAGCATAGGGGAAGATAGCACCTCTTCTTCGTTGAATTGAGATTGCACCAAGTTCCAAGCTAGGCCCGTTCGTAAACTCATTTTGGCGGTTCAGATAAAAATATTCCCTAAAGAGTTCAATGTTGGGTTCCTCTTGAAGGTATACTTCGCAGAAAACTTGAAAATTGCAAATGTTTGACACAGAATTGGGTCTGATGTCTTGAGGATGGAGTTGAAAGAAGTGCAGAACGTCTCGGAAGAATTTTGATCCGGGTGGTGAGAAGCCGCGATTCATGTGATCAGTAAAAACGATGACTTCATCATCCTTTGGGTGAGGTCTTTCTTCGCTTGGTTTGGGGGCGCGCCAATCCATGACATCTTTTGCTGGTAAATAGTCGATGTTGACAAAGTCTTTGAGCATGTTCTCAGTAAAAATTGAAGAAACCCAATTACATGAGGTGACTATCTTCGGCGGCATTGCGAAGGAAGAATCCTGAAAGAGAGAAAAATTTGCCGGTTTAAGTTAATTCATTAAGCTGGAAGTAAACGCTACAGTATGTATTCATATTGGCGGTTTAGGTGGGGCCTAATGATATATGGATAATTATAAACCGGTGGTGTAATCCGCCATGGCAGCAATGGTATTCAAGATTTGTTAAGAGTGAATTCTACTAAGTGTTGAGGCAAACAAGTTTCGCAGATTAATGCTAGGATTTCAAATCTGGGACACTTCGAATAATGGAAATTTTTTTTGACCTAAAATACAGTGCTTGAGAAGTTCATATGTTCAGATGGGTTTTTTCTTACGCAAAGGAGATGATCTAATAATAGAAACAAGTATCATGGCTGTCGCCGCGCGAGAGAAGTGCTAAGTTTGGATTAAAGTCATCAGTTACAGCGAAGAACAAGGATGAACTCTGAAGAAATTCGAGAAACCCTAATGGAAGATCTGTGATGGAGAAAGGAGAGGCACTTACGGGATCCACCGAACAATGGAGAAATGTCGCGGCTGCTGTGGTCTCGTTCAGGTCGATGTAGCGGCCGGAGTCGAGGAAACTGACGAGTTCGGCGGCGGCGATGCTCAGGAGTGCAGGTGTGTCGCGGAGATGTGAGGAAGAAGAAAGGGACGAAGAGGCAAGGGAGGAGAAAAGAAAGGGACCCCTGGCCCTATTTATAAGGATGGAAGGATAACTGACATGTGCGAGAATCGAGGAGACCAAAAAATGGATATGTGACTACGCAAGCGCCTCAATTTTCGAGATGGTTATTAAAGATAAGGATCCGTTGAGATATGCTGGGCATTGTGCAAAATTAATAACAGATGACATCATGGCGGATCTCCGAAATTCCAGGAGATGATGTCATGGCGGGTTACAATATCTAGTGAGAAAAGGTGAAGAAGGATTTTTCCTAAGTGATAAAGATTGACATGAACAAGTTCAAATCAACCTGGGGCCTAATGTTGGGGATATAACTATTAGGTATGACCCGCCCAGGAGGGGCTGGGTTATACCAATGGCGGTTCACTATAGCGAAGCCATGAAGATATTGAAGATGGCAGTTCATGAAGATGACTTACTAAAGAGCCCAAGGCCCAAAGGCGGCTTAAGGCCCATAGGTGTAAATCGCCATATATGTATGACTTGTATTGTAAGGCATGTGTACTTAGTCACCAAGCCAGACACGTTGTTATGAACCGGCCGGGACTCTGTAAGCTGCAAGGCGTCAACCTGAGTATATAAAGGGATGACCCTGCGGCGGTTTAGGGCAGGAGACAACAGATCGAAAGCTAGGTCAAGCGTATTCACCCCCTGGTAATCGAGACATAAGCAATACCACCTCAAACTAGATTAGGCCTTTACCTTCACCGCAAGGGGCCGAACCAGTATAAACTCCTTGTGTCCTTTGTCCTGTTTAACCCCTTTAAGCTAACCCCGTCGCAATGGCTCCACGACTAAGTCCTCTTGCTAGGACATCTGCCGTGACAATTCCACGACAGGCTCCATCTTGTGAAACGCGATAATTTTTTCTTCCTAATTTTTTCTCCTAAAATGTGATTTTATAGTATTAGGGTTGGAGTCTGCGGGGCCACCAGGTGGGGACAACCCACCTGGGCACGCCTGGAGGGAGGCCCCCTGGTGGGTTGTGCCCACCCAGGTGCCCCCCTCCAGTGGTTCTTGACTCCAAAAATCCTTATTTATTGAATAAAAAATCCTCACAAAGTTTTGTTCCAATCCGAGAACTTTTATTTCTGCACAAAAACAACACCATGATAGTTCTGCTGAAAACAGCGCCGGTTCGGGTTAGTTTCATTCAAATCATGCAAATTAGAGTCCAAAACAAGAGGAAAATCATTAGGAAAAGTAGATACGACAGAGACGTATCAACTCCCCCAAGCTTAAACCTTTGCTTGTCCTCAAGCAATTCAGTTGATAAACTGAAAGTGAAAAAGAAAAACTTTTACAAACTCTTTTGCTCTTGTTTACATAAATAAGCTTAAACAACACCCAGGTTTTCACCCAAGATTATAACTAACCATGTCGACAGTAACTCTTAAAAATTATATTAACTCATATCAATGAACATAATCAGCTAGCGAGCAATAGTAAGATATCTCAAACAACAACACGTTGTCAAAACAACCATGATATAATATGACAATAATGGTATCTCGCTAGCCCTTTATGAGACTGCAAAACATAAATGCAGAGCACCTCCAAAGTTCAGGTGGCGACTAAACATTGTAATTCACGGTAGAAAAGATCCAGTCATGATGCACCCAACATTAGCTACACACAATGCATGAGGATGAAAATAGTGCTCTCAGGTTCTGGCGGTTATTTGAGAAGGTGATGACACAACATAAAAGTAAATAGATGGTCCCTTCACAGAGGGAAGCAGTGATTTGCAGCGGTGTCAGAGCTCAAGTTTTTTTTAAATAGAGGTAAATGAAATTTTGAGAAATGCACCCTTCTTGTTTACTTCCCGACGATTAGTTATCGGTATCTTCCATGCTAAACATATTAGTGGCGGTTCCCAAGCGATAAAAGTAAAGGTTTACGCCCCCTCCACCAACAATCACACTCCACGGCTTGTCTGAAATAACGGGTGCCGTCCATACCAACAATAGTCCTGGGGGAGTTTTGTTTAATTATTTGCAATTTGAATTCGGGACTGGGAAACCCTATTGCCGCCCCTCTTGTGCAAGGACAAGTGAATAAACACTCATCATGAGAATAACCCGCTTAGCATGGAAGATACTGACTACCTCTTGTCGCTCTATGAACAATCCAGGCACACAAAAAGGATATTTATTTGAAGTTTTTAGAGGTGGCACATGCAAATTTACTTAGGATGGTATGGTAATACTGCATATAGGTAGGTATGGTGGACTCATCTAGAATAACTTGGGTTTTAGGTTTTTGATGCACAAGTAGAATTCCCACTTAGTACAAGTGAAGGCTAGCAAATAGGTTGAGAAGTGGCTAGCTAGAGAGCGAAAACAGTCATGAACATGCATTATGCATAAGTAACATTGGATACTGGCATGAGTAGGATATGAACACCATGAACATAAATATCATAGAGGCTATGTTGGTTTTGATTCAACTACATGCATGAACATGTGCCAAGTCAAGCCACTCGAACATCCAGAGGAGGATACCATATCATCATACTACATCACAATAATTTTAACGCAATGTTGACATCCAAGATAAATCATTATCCACTCCTAGCTACTTAAGAATGGCATGAGAAACTATAATATCTAATTGTCATTGCAAGCATGTTTGATCATAATAGGCTGAATCATGGATACTAGGTTAAACATATTTACAAAAACAGAACAAGTCAAGTTCATACCCGTTTCTCTCTGCCACAGCCAGTTCATCAAATATCGTCATTATTGCCTTTCACTTGCACGACCGAATGATATGAAAATAATAATAGTGCAAGAGTGCCATGGACTAAGCTAGAATCTGCAAAAAAATATTCAAAAGGAGAAGACAAAGTAATATTGGCTCTTTGTTAGATGAACAATAATGCATATGAGATGGTCTTCTCCTCGGTATGACTCAATAAAAAGAAATTTAGAGAAACATACTGAAATATTTTTGGAGTTTTTGGTTTTTCTTGAACAAGCAAATAAAAGGGAAAAACAAAAATGAGATAAACTATATACACGGGAAAGCTCCCAACAAGTAAAATAAGAACAAGGAAATCTTCTTGGGTTTTCTTTTTAGTACTACTACAATTTAAACTAGGAACAAAAACCGAAAAGAAGCAGGAAATATATTTTTGGATTTTCTCAAAGTTTTTCATACACACAAGAAGAAAGCGAGAAAATAAATTTATCATGGATGATACAATGAAAAAGTGTGGACACCGACAAGTGGAATGAAATGTGTGAACATGAATGTAATGTCGGTGGAAATATGTACTCCCCCAAGCTTAGGATTTTGGCCTAACTTCATAATCAGTCAGTAGTTTACATAATGGTTGGAGTGATAGTTCACGGAGGCTCTAGGTGCAGATACCTCAGCCCACCGTGCAGCCACAACTGCCGCATTATGATCTTGGGCCTCGCTCTCAAGAACATAATATCTTCCTTTACTGTGAACATCAAAGAGAGCAGGTGCAGGCAAATATGTGTCCACAACAGAACTTTCATTAAACAACAGGTTATAAGTGAAATTATGGGGTTCACCACTAAGGATCTTATGACGTTTCATAGCCTCAAAGTCTAAGTACTGCATGGGTAAAATAGGGTCATAAGGCCAAGGTGAAACACCCAACTCTCTTGCTAAGCGTGTGGCATAAATTCCACCATAAAAATATCCACTACCAGCGTTGTGTTGCAACCTGCATGCAACAATCTCTCCAAGATTATAACTTTTGTCACCGATGAGAGCGGTGCGTATGAGGCTCAAGTTTGGAGCACAAAGTGTACTGCAATCTTGTTTGCCTACAATGCCTTTTCCATTAAATAATGCGAAGTACTGATTGAGGGAAAATGAATGCTCTTTATTCTACCTTGTGGCACTCCCCTAGTCTCACCACAGAAAAGACTAGTCAAGAAAATCTCAAACTCTGATCTTGGTGGTTCGTCAAGCGAACCCCAGAATGGGATTTTGCAGTAGTAGGCAAATCTCTCCAAATATATGGTAAATGGATTTTCATACAGTTTAAATGACACCTAGACTCACAGGGATGGAATTTAAATCCTTTGGTAAATGATTTAGTGAGGTTGAGGTGTTGGTTGCACTTATCTGAAATCTAGGGACCGAGCTCGACATTGTGAACATATATCCCTAATAATAAAGCACGGATTGACTTTGTCGGGTTCATCGTCATAATACGCTTCTTCCCGTAAATTTATGATTTCAGTTTGAATTTAAAACATATACACGAGGTGGTACTAATAGTTTATGCCCGTGTGATTTTATTCCTGTCCGTTCTCATGGGTCATATTTTGTTTCGTTGCTATGTTGTCTTGGGCCGCACATAGCTGGTTCAGGGAAGACAAATGTTGTTTGGGCCGGAAAAAAATTGTACACATGGTGTATTGAACTTGTGATCTCACGAGAGATCTTTAGGGCTGCTACCACATGAGCTAGGTAATACCTTTGTTATTGAGCTGGTTCGTCATAGAATTTAGAGCAGGGGTGCCGGGTTCCCGGCGGTGGGGCCATGGCACACGAGGTGAGCAGCGGCTTGGCATGCAGGGACGGGATGGCGGCGAACTCCACCGGATTCTGCCGGATCTAGGCATGGGGACGACGCAGGCCGTGGATCTGGTGGCGCGAGCCGGCTCGGCGAAGAGGCCCACCACGGGCGCACAACTATGCGGTGCTTGGCTGACGGTCGCTGGACATGTGACATTGATTAGTTGACAATGACATGGGAAGATTGCAGGTGTTGGGACTCCGCATGCTTCGATCTGGCTGGTGCGAGCGGGACCTCACAATTGATCTCCCAGTCTGCACGTACTGGATCGATCGATTTGGCAACGACATGGCGTAGAGCCCGGAATTGTGGCATCTATCTTCTCCGACTTGACGACAACATAGCGTAGAGCCGGGAGCTGTGGTACGCGTCTTTGCCCGTTCAGTCAATGATCGTCGACCGCAATAGTGACGGCACCCGCTATAAGGGATGTCGCGATGCCTCCCAGAGACACATAGCTGGTAGAAGGAGGTTGATGGATTTTAATCAGAATGGTAGCTTGCCTCACGGACACACCTATCGATCCACAAGGTAGACTCGGTGCCGACCTCCATATGCGCCTAGAATTGCTAGTCCTCCCACTTGAAAATTCACGCATAACCTTCCTCGATCTGCAGAGAAAACGTCGATTGTGTTACCGGCTAGATGGCAGCGTCCACGCGGCTACAAACCTACTACTCCGATGGATCCACTGACCTCCTACTTTTAAGCATCCCACGCATGACACCAAGCGGTGTTCTTTGTCCAGAGTTACTTCAAGGTATGTATGCATTTCAATCAAAAATATTTACTAATGTACTCTAATGACTAAGAAACTATGAGTCATCCGGGGATGTGTTTCAACTTCCCCTGAATCATGAGCGCTAATTAAAATTGAAGACCTGCATAAATTTGGATGGGATTTTGTGTAATAAATGAATCTAGGGATACTCAATGCCTGTGATAAGTGGCCAATTCGTAGCTCTATTACCCCGTTGCAAACGCACGGACACTTTTGCTAGTATTGCTCAAATTCTTCCTTAATCCCCACACGCACCATATAATCGTTGCATGGCCATAAGCATGATTTGGTGGTGGCATCTCATACGGAGCTTTCACTTGGTTCAACATAAGACCGACGAGCGGAGCTGCTACTAGAAGATGCCTCCGAGGACCTCCTCCTTAAAGAACTCCTTCCAAAGAGGTTCATCATATTCACGTACAATTTTCTAGAAAAAGAAATTTGGGTCACAAAAATTTGTTAACAAAACTTCACAAGATTGAAAGCAACTGCTCATAGGGATGCATAGAGGCTATATCAAGCATTCAAACTACTTAGGACTCTAAGAATTCAACATGCAAGCTCATCTACAGCAGAACCAAGAGTAAATAATTATTCAAAATATAAACCACTAAAGAAAAAACTAATTGGACCTATGGAGGAGTCACATACCAAGCAACAATTCCCCAAAATAGTTTCATAAATGGAGCTTCGAGCAAAGAGATCGAAATCCGTGGGTTTGAGAGCAAGAACACGAGAGAGAGGGCAATGGTGGTTTTTTTTCCTGGAGGTAGGTGATGATGTGGGATGAAGAGATAAGTGAGGGAGCCCACGTGGGGACCAAAACCCACCAGGGCGTGCCTGGGGGTGCTGGCGCGCCCAGGTGGGATGTGCCCACCTAGTGCACCCCCTCTGATGTTATTTTGATCAAAAATTCTTAAATATTCAAACAAAAATTGTATTAAGATTTCAGAGCATTCTGAGAACTTTTATTTTTGGGTCATTTTTTATTGCACAGGAAATTCAGATCAACTTCATACCTCTCAAAAATGATCCATTAATAAGGTTGATCAAGTCTTATTAACAACCACTTTCGATTAGCATGAAACCGAAGAACTTTCGTAAATCACTAATTTACCTCAATGGGGATATGAATGTCCCCAACAATAAGCATTTCATATTTCTTTTTTAACAGTAGGTAGGGGTAGTTGTAAACTTCCAATAGTGACTGTCGGAGATGTTTCAATAACATTAATACCATTCACTTGGAATTGTTTCTTCGGAAAGTGCAATGTATGCTCATTACCATTGATATGAAAAGTGACCTTGCTTTTATTGCAATCAATAACAGCCCCTGCAGTATTCAAAAAGGGTCTACCAAGGATAATCGACATGTTGTCGTCCTCGGGCATCTCAAATATAACAAAGTTAGTCAAGATAGTAACATTAGCAACAAAAATGGGCACATCCTCACAAATACCAATAGGTATGGCAGTTGATTTATCAGCCATTTGCAAAGATATTTCAGTAGGTGTGAGTTTATTCAAATAAAGTATTTTTATATAAAGAAAAATGCATAACACTAACACCAGCTCCTAAATCACATAAAGCAGTTTTCACATAGTTTCTTTTGATGAAGCAAGGTATAGTGGGGATTCCTGGATCTCCAAGTTTTTTAGGTACACCATCTTTAAAAGTATAATTATAAAGCATGGTGGAGATTCCAGCTTCCGGTCTTTTTCTCTTATTGGTGATGATGTCTTTCATGTACTTTGCATAAGGAGGCATTTTTAAGATATCAGTCAAGCGGGTACGCAAAAAGACTGGCCTAATCATTTCAGCAAAGCGCTCAAATTCTTCATCATCTTTGTTCTTAGTTGACTTAGGTGGAAAAGGCATAGGTTTTTGAACCCATGGTTCTCTTTCCTTACCATGTTTTCTAGCAACAAAGTCTCGTTTATCATACCTTTTATTCTTGGGTTGTGGGTTATCAAGATCAACAGCTGGTTCTATTTTAACATCATTATCTGGTTCTTTATCATTCGTCTGAGTATCCTCATGAACCTCATCATTATCTTTTTCATTATCAGCAGGTGAGTGTTCATTACCAGATTGAGTTTCAGCATCCGAAATAGAAACATCATTAGTAGCATCAGGAGGTTTTTCTACTTCAGGTTCACTAGAGGCATGCAAAGTCCTATCATTTTTCTTCTTCTTTTTAGAAGAACTAGGTGCATCCGTGTTAACTCTTTGAGAATCTTGTTCAATTCTCTTTGGGTGTCCCTCAGGATAAAGTGTTTCATGAGTCACTTTACCTCCTCTAGTGGCTACTCTAACAACAAAGTCATTTATATTATTGTTCATTTCATCAAGAAACTCTCTTTGAGATTTAGCAACTTGTTCTAGTTGAGTTTGAACCATAGAGGCATGCTTTCCTACACCTCTAACATCATTGGTAATTCTAAATAACAAGTCACTCAAGCGAGCAATCATATCAGAATTATATTTCAATTGTTTCATAACATTTACATTGAAGTGATCTTGCTTTCTAGTGTAATTGTCAAAGTCATAAAGGCATTGACTAGGATGCATATTATAAGGATTGTCCTTGAATTTCATTAAAGAATTTACCTCTACCACCTTAGGCAGTGGTGGTGTTTCAAGCCCATGTATTTCTTCAATAGGAGGTAAAATTTTGACATCCTCAGCTTTAATACCTTTTTTCTTTCATTGATTTCTTTGCCTCTTGCATATCTTCAGGATTGAGATATAAGATACCCCTCTTCTTCGAAGTAGGTTTAAGCGGTGGTTCGGGAAGAGTCCAATCATCATAATTTTTCAATATGTTATTCAATATTCTTCAGCTTCACTGGTACAACGACATGCTATACAAACGGTTTTTAACCCCTTTCCGTGACGGCATTTGGAACCGTCGCCAAGTGAGTGTGGGCGATAGGGGAGTCCTTCCCACACGACCCAGAAATCGTTGGGGATAGGCCCTCCTGGGACACAGGCTGGGGCCGTGTGCGATCGGGCAAGGCATCAAAACCCAATCATTTCAGTAGGTATGTAAATCCCACACAGTAATCCGAGAAAAACATTTCCATAGCTATGTACATCCCACAGGGTGAATCCCAGAAAATCATTTTCGTAGGTATGTACATCCCACACGGTGAATCCCAGAAAATCATTTCCGTAGATATGTACATCCCACACGGTGAATCCTAGAAAAACATTTCCGCAGGTATGTATATCACACACAGTTCTTTGTGTGGAAACATTTGTGCAAGGTGGCCTAACGCAAACAGTTTGCTGCCGGAAGCTGTGTGTGATTTTTAGTTGATCAAACACGCCTACTTTCTAGAAACCGTGCGGGTTGTTTGAGTTCATCACCCACGGTGCTGTCTGAGTAACCGTCTGCAATAGAAAACCCCAATA
Organism: Triticum aestivum; assembly: GCF_018294505.1. NCBI lineage: Eukaryota > Viridiplantae > Streptophyta > Magnoliopsida > Poales > Poaceae > Triticum > Triticum aestivum. The sequence goes on from NC_057797.1 coordinate 656,728,788, forward strand.
AGCAGGGTAATTAGCCTATTATTGATAATCCATGTACTAATCAAACTAATATTTCTTATAAAACACGCCAAATATTTCATATCCGTATAAAAGCAACCAGGATTTCATAATCGAATTACATCAGATAGCTTCGGCACTCGGTTACGCCATTACACAACAGCACCAAGTTTCACATGCAGAAACAAAAACCTTTGGAAAGTAGCATCATACATGGTAAATAGACAGATGGATCTCATATGGGAAACTGCAGAAGCAGAAGGCAAATATTGAGCCTTCACTGATGTTGAATGTCCTTGCAACTTTAGGCCAGTGGCTATGGACAATTGCCCGCCCAACCTTCGTCCTCTTCAGCAAGACTTCAATATTGTTTCATGGGTGTTGAATGAATACCTTCCTCGCCTCTTGACCATGCAGGTGGTTTGAGAGGTAACCATCGGTGAACTGCTTTAAAAAGTACTAAAAACAAAGCTATGCATAAATCGTTGTTGTAAATTTTGAAATGGCGCAAGGGGTAAAAACAAGGTAAAAGAGTTGGTACCATCCTAGAGTTGACTGGTGTCTTCTTCATTGTGCAAACAAAGATCTTGCTATTATTCGTCGCAAGTTTCTTCATCCTAACAAAGTAACAATCTTTCTGAGTTTCTTGACTTGACTGATATTCATGGACATCTCATTTCCCCATATGCAAAATGGGTCGAACAGTGGGTCTAAGCCTCTGACAGTAGGACCTACATGTGTAAGATGAAATTGTAAGAAACCTAAATATTAGAATGATTCCTGCAACTGCACAATAATGTGCTATTAGCCAAAGGACCCTGCTTGAACAAACCTCGATGGTAAACCACAGTGTCTCCCATTATTTCCCTACAACACACATAAGGAAGATCTTGATCAGGTTAACTGAGAGTTGCCATACTATCAGTAGAATATGTATTGAGTACAGCCAAATTCGGTTGGTGTCACATGCATAACAATACATAATTGTACCCACAGCAAATGAAAATCAAATTGCAGAACTGAACCAAACAGTTAAATGGACAGTAGACCAAATGAACCAAAATAGTTCACTGAGCACGACATTGCAAAATAGAAACATGTACTAGAAGATAAGACAGTTAACAAAACAAATAATTCTTGAGAACAGTACTACGAAATGTAGCAATTGTTGGACCAAAGTGTTAACTGAACATTACATTTCAGAGGACCAAACCGTTAACTGAACATCAAATTGCATATTAACATTACGGAGGACAAATCACTAGAAGGCACTGGCGGTGGCCTCGAGAAAACAACACGAACTGTATTTTAAAGTAGACAACCGCATGGCGGTGTCGACAGTGGCCTCGAAGACGAGGTGCTCCTCCAAGATCTGGCAGTCGACACGCATGGCAGCCATAGCGACCTCGTGCGCGCGTGCGGCCGCATGCTACTAAAATCCACCTTATACTGCATGCAAAATGGTTGTGGCCGGCGCTTAATTAGAGGAGGGGGCTGTGATTTTGGTGGAAGGTGTCGCACCGTCGGTCGGGGCATGTGGGACGGGAAAGGAGGAGGATGGTGTGGGTGGGGTGTGGATTACCTGACCATATTGACAAGGCCGCGTAGCAAGAAGAAGGGTCGGCGGCGAGGATGCCGCGCAGCAAGAAGAAGGGTCGCCGACGAGGAGGCATCACTGCAAGAAGAAGGGCCGCTGGTGAGGAGGCGGCGCTGCAAGAAGAAGGGTAGCCGGCAAGGAGGCGGTGCTGCAAGAAGAAGGGTCGCCGGCGAGGAGGCTGAGCTGCCAGTAAGGAGAAGTGAAGCTTTGAACTTGGAAAGCAAGGAGGAACAATGGAAATGTGGCTTTTGGTAGGAGGGAGGGGACGGGGAGATAGATATTTCCGCGGTGGCAAATTTTTTTCGCTCGGTGCCGTGAGAAACTGGCGCAGAAGTGTGGTTCAAGCGGGGGCGGTGGACTGTAGACGACGAAGTTTCCTGCGTAAGCTAGACAAGACGGTGCGCCAAGATATTTTATATCGCATCTCACATGATTCTTTCTAGTAAACTGTTTGTAGTATACCTGATTTTTTCATTATGTTTTGAAAGACAAAATGGTGTTATGGAGGGAAACGATGGTGTTTGAATTGCTAGAACATTTACATACAGTGAACATGCAACTAGTACATGTGTATCATGTTTAAATTTGGAATTATTCTGGGTTTGTTTGGCACTTTTATGCATTAATTGAGTTTCTGGGCATTTAATGTGCATAATTCAAATTTGAACTACAAGCACATGCCCCAATGCACCAAAGTTTGTTGAAAAATCACATGTGTGTCTTTGGGTGAGTTTATAGGTCCCATGCAAGAAATGGGAATGAAATTCAAATATCTGGGCATCGTGGCTCGACCGAAAAGATTGAGAAACTTGGTTTTTTAATTCCTATAAATCAAAAACACACCTGAAAATCATGAAACTTGGCATGGTGTCATGGCATGGCACCAACATGTTACGGTAATTTTTTGGCCGAATTGGGACAAGCTTTGGTGTAAGCTTCTTGCAAATCGGAGCTTCCCTCAAGAAGGCTCGTGATTCCGAGAGGGAACGTGTCACCTCCGTTTGCGAAACGAGATACGTACACTGCGTTCTCCCACCTTATTTTTTCACACAGGCAGATTAGACCAAATAGAAGTATCGTGCTAAATTTTGGAATTATTCCGGGTTATTTTGGCCTTTTTTATACATTAATTGAGTTTTTGCGCATTTAATGTGCATAATTCAAATTTGAACTACAAGCACATGCTCCAGTGCACCAAAGTTGGTTGAAAAATCACATGTGTGTCCTTGGGTGAATTTCTAGGTCCCATGCAAGAAATGAGAATGAAATTCAAACATCTGGGCATCGTGGCTCGGCCGGAAAGATTGAGAAACTTGGTTTTTTAATTCTTGCAAATAGAAAACACGCCTAAAAATCATGAAACTTGGCATGGTGTCATGACATGGCACCAACATGATGCCGTAATTTTTTTGGCCGAATTGGGACAAACTTTAGTGTAAGCTTCTTGCAAAAAGGCCCGTGGTTCCGAGAGGGAACTTGTCACCTCCGTGTGCGAAACGAGATACACACACTGCCTTCTCTCACCTTAATTTTTTTACACAGGCAGATTAGAACAAACAGAAGTATCGTGCTAAATTTTGGAATTATTCCGGGTTCGTTTGGCCTTTCTTATACATTAATTGAGTTTCTGCGCATTTAATGTGCATAATTCAAATTTGAACTACAAGCACATGCTCCAGTGCACCAAAGTTGGTTGAAAGACCACATGTGTGTCCTTGGGTGAATTTCTAGGTCCCATGGAAGAAATGGGAATGAAATTCAAACATGTGGGCATCGTGGCTCGGCCGGAAAGATTGAGAAACTTGGTTTTTTAATTCCTGTAAATAGAAAACACGCCCGAAAATCATGAAACTTGGCATGGTGTCATGACATGGCACCAACATGCTGCGGTAATTTTTTTGGCTGAATTGTGACAAGCTTTGGTGTAAGCTTCTTGCAAACCGAAGCTTCCCTCAAGAAGGCTCGTGGTTTTGAGAGGGAACGTGTCACCTCCGTGTGCGAAACGACATACATACACTGCCTTCTCCCGCCTTAATTTTTTTACGCAGGCAGATTAGACCAAATAGAAGTATCGTGCTAAATTTTGGAATTATTCCGGGTTCGTTTGGTATTTTTATACATTAATTGAGTTTCTGTGCATTTAATGTGCATAATTCAAATTTGAACTACAAGCACATGCTCCAGTGCACCAAAGTTGTTTAAAAAATCACATGTGTGTCCTTGGGTGAATTTCTAGGTCCCATGCAAGAAATGGGAATAAAATTCAAACATTTGGGCATCGTGGCTCGGTCAGAAAGATTGAGAAACTTGGTTTTTTAATTCCTGTAAATCCAAAACACGCGAAAATCATGAAACTTGGCATGGTGTCATGACATTGCACCAACATGCTGCGGTAATTTTTTTGGCCGAATTGGGACAAGCTTTGGTGTAAGGTTCTTGCAAACCGGAGCTTCCCTAAAGAAGGCTCGTGGTTCCGAGAGGGAACATGTCACTTTCGTGTGCGAAACGACATACGTACAATGCTTTCTCCTGGCTTAATTTTTTACACAGGCAGATTAGACCAAATAGAAGTATCATGCTAAATTTTGGAATTATTCCGGGTTCGTTTGGCAGTTTTTTATACATTAATTGAGTTTCTGCGCATTTAATGTGCATAATTCAAATTTGAACTACAAGCACAGGCTCCAGTGCACCAAAGTTGTTTGAAAAATCACATGTGTGTCTTTGGGTGAATTTCTAGGTCCCATGCAAGAAATGTGAATGACATTCAAACATCTGGGCACCGTGGCTCAGCCGAAAAGATTGAGAAACTTGGTTTTTTTAATTCCTGTAAATCCAAAACACGCCTGAAAATCATGAAACTTGGCATGGTGTCATGAGCACCAACATGCTGTGGTAATTTTTTTGTCCGATTTGCGAAGGCGCACACAATAACAATCAATAGTCATTTTGGAGCGAGTGCAGTCACGTTACAAATCGGAAACACAAGTATTATTGACACTGTGGGCGTTCTACTTACCAATTACGTGCCGCAATGCGTCCCCTTTTTTTATTGGCTAGGAGGTGCCATGCGTGGTAGCTATTTGAGTACGAGAGCCGTGCAATCAGATCCTTGCGTGTGCTCATCGGGAGGAGAGCCCTTTGACCGCTACCCGTCGTGCACCTCCCTCCCAACGTCTCCATTAATGGCGCCTGAACCCTGTTCTACGACGTGGCTATATGCCGCACTGGACTGGGATTTAAGAGAGAAAAATGAAATTCTGAAAAGAAAGTTTTGCACGGATCTTGATGTAAGATCTGATGGACCTATATAGCATCGACTGCGACTTATAGCAAGTGTCGGTGTCAAAACCGGCGGATCTCGGGTAGGGGGTGCCGAACTGTGCGTCTAAGGCAGATGATAACAGGAGGCACGGGACACGATATTTACCCAGGTTCAGGCCCTCTTGATGGTGGTAATACCCTACGTCCTGCTTGATTGATCTTGATGATATGAGTATTACAAGAGTTGATCTACCACGAGATCATATAGGCTAAACCTAGAAGCTAGCCTGTAGTATGATTGTTCTTGTCCTACGGACTAAACCCTCCGGTTTATATAGACACCGGAGGGAGCTAGGGTTACACAAAGTCGGTTACAAGGGAGGAGATCTACATATCCGTATTGCCAAGCTTGCCTTCCACACAAGGAAAGTCCCATCCGGACACGGGACGAAGTCTTCAATCTTGTATCTTCATAGTCCAACAGTCCGGCCAAAGGATATAGTCCGGCTGTCCGGAGACCCCCTAATCCAGGACTCCCTCAGTAGCCCCCAAACCAGGCTTCAATGACGATGAGTCCGGTGCGCAGATTGTCTTCGGCATTGCAAGGCGGGTTCTTCTCCAAATTCTGAATATCTGCTGAGTAGTGTCCGACTCCCCATAAATGTTGCACTTCTTGGCTTCTGCACCCAATAAGGGCTATCTTCGACGTGTCGAGCGAATGCGAGGAGCTAGGGCATTTTTACATTCTCCCCCTAGCCATGTAAATAAATTGTCTATTAAAGGGACGGGGATTCTTAGATCCAAACCACACCATCCTCCCACGGTGAGTATCCATCGGAGCGCGCTCAGAAAAATCCATTCCAACATGGCCGACCATCGCAGCTCCTCCTGCCGCTCCCATAGCCCTAAGCCCGGTGATTGGGAGAAGTGTTCCATCCCGCACAGCCAATTAGTAGAGTTGCAGACCCAGGCATTTCTCCCTCCAGCATATATGGTCCCCGTTCGAGCCGGGCTCGCCACCTATAATGGCGGGGAGCAAGCGGAGAGCTTCCCCAATCCCTCCAAGGGGGAGCGGGTATGCCTTGTCCTTTATTTACTAAGGGGACTTGGATTTCCAATCCATCCGTTCCTCCGCGGGCTCCTGGAGTTTTACGGCCTCCAGTTGCATAATTTCACCCCCGCTTCCATATTACACATCACTGGTTATGTTGCCCTTTATGAGCTGTTTCTGGGCCGCGAGGCTCATTTCGAGCTGTGGAAGAGGCTATTCTGCCTTGTGCCCCGCACACAGGAGGGGTCGCTATATCAAGTGGGCAGAGCCGAAATATGGCGCATCGCCGGGACCGGATACCTGTCCGGTACCCCGAAGAAGACGTCTGAAGACTGGCCTTCGGAGTGGTTTTACATGGAGGACGTCCCCCTTCCAGTTCCTATTCGGAGGGGTCTTCCCGAGTTCAACAATGCTCCTCTGAAGAAACGCCGAAGCTGGCGCCCACGGAGCCCCCAGGAGGAAGACAACGGAGAAGTCCTTTACCTGATGGACCGGATTAAAGTGCTGGCTCAATTAGGATTGACAATAATCGAGGTTATGTCAATATGCATAGTGCGGGGGGTGCAACCACTTCAATATCGAGGGCACCCCCTATGGTGCTTTAACGGGGAAGATGATGCCACCCGCTGCGGGCGCAAGGGACCGGACTCCACTGCTGCTCTAGCAAAAAAATTGTCCGAGTTGTTCAAGGGAGAGGAAGAGGAGTTCATCCGTATTAAGCCACGGGATGGATTCTCCATGTACAACCCTCCAAGCTGGGTGAGCTGTCACTCTTTACTCCCAACCTTCCCGCATTCTTTGTCATAAATACTCACCTTGCCGTTTGACGACAGGAACTGCGAAAAGCTATAAGGGAGGTCAACAGCCCACCGCCACAACTGGAGGACCCTGACCGGGCCCTCGATCCCGGACTCAAAGAGGATCCGGACATATTTGTGGAGCTGATAGACAGGACATTCTATCAATTGAGCTGCGATGACGCCATGGTGGCCATCATGGCCGACTATCCTGGGCTACTCCCTGCATCGCATGTAAGAAAAAACCGGAGTCCCAACTTCCGAGAAGGATCCCCTTTTACGCACTTCACCTACCGTACACATATGGTGTTTTACAGGGAAGGCCTTCGGGACGCCACGCCGAACTCGCAGTGACTCACCAACAAGAGGCACCGAAGCCGTGTAGGCCAAAAAGGAAGGCGGTCAGGACTGAGACGCCGGCGCAGAGGTATGATACAAAACCTCGCTCCGTGGTTGTCGTCTTTCTTAAAATATAATGACATCCATGTTTCCTAGTAGAAAAGACGCTCGTCGGACTATATCCGGAGAGGTTGCCGGTCATGCCTCCACCAGTCGGGCTCCAGGTCCGGACATAGAGGTGGAAGCTAACACGGGGCGAACGCCGGATGCTCCTCCTACAGAGGATGTGGACAGACTATCCGCTACAAATGCCGAAGTGGAGAGCGCCATGAATCATAGGCGTTGCCGGGCCGTACTCCGTGACGCTTGTTTCTCCCAAGAGGCGTTCGATACCTTCAACTTAGGAGACGCGTACATCTGTGCTACTCAAAATGGTCTAGCCAGAGCCATGGACTAGTATGTAAGGGATATACGGTAAGAAAATCTGACGATTATATGTATCAGTAGCCCCTGAGACTTGAAACAGTTGGCACAACTGATTTAAGGATCATTATTTGTGCAGGTTCTTCCAGAGAAGAATTCCCAATTGTCTTAAGAGCTGGAAGAGGGCAAAGCCCAGCTACGGGCCGCTGTTGCCGCGTTGAAGGAGTCCGAGAAGGGCACCTCTGGTAACACTTGTTTCCATTGCAAAGAATGACAGGTACTAGATAGTATGCGACATGCATGCAAATCTAACAATAGATGTTGCAGATGACCCCGGAGTGAATCCGGAGGCTGTGTCGGTGAATGCGGAATGTGCTGATCGACAGCTAAATGCTGGCGAGCGCGTGCTTACGCGAGTCAGGCAGGAGAAAAATAATCTCCAGGACGCCAATATCCAGCTGGGCGTGGAACTGAAAGATGTCCAAGCCCAGCTTGTGGACTCCATGAAGGAGAATAAGCAGCTTCGACGTGGCATTTTCAGTAAGTGCTTGAACGAACTTTGGAAGGAGTTCAGCGAAGAAGCCGGCTAACAGAGTTACGTCTGCAGGTATGCTGATGGGTCATCCCGCGGAGGAGATGCCCGGGGTCTGCAGGTGATCTTCTACCAGAGCTCTCACAACTGCACGAACAAGTTCGGCAGGTGATGCAAGGTATTACCCAAGCCTTGTGGCCATCCGCGTCCCCGCCAGGAGGCATGGGGGAGCTTATAGAGAAGCTCAAGGGAGCACGGCGGCGCTTTTGATTATGGAAGATATCAGCCTGCCGACAAGGTGCGAGGGAAGCCTGGGCTATGGTGAAGACGCGGTATACCAAAGCTGACCCAAACCACATGGCCGAGGTCGGACCTGTGGGGCCCGATGGGAAAGAGATCGCCGTCAGTTTGGTGTATGACCAAGTAGAATTAGCCACAAAGTATTCCCAACAGGATTGTAGACTAGACAGCCTGTTGGATGGTATAGAAGAAGAATGTAATCAGTCTTCGTGACTGTGTACTTCAAGTGACATATATAATGTCCCTAGCCGGATTGTAAACCATTTGTCATGGCGGACCTTTCCGCTTTGACCTCTGGACCCGATAGTTCGGAGTGTATCCGAATACCTGCTCGGTTATGTAAAAACCGAGGTATGCATGGAAACCAGGCGTAGGGGTCATAAGTGCTTGAACAGACAAGTACCCAACTAGCTATGTTATATTACATGGACAGTAAGAAACATCTTCCAGGGAGAATAGTTCCGTTAAGGATTCCTTTCCCTGGGTACGCATGCCCTAATGTGCATGTCCGAACTGCGAAAAGATAAGCAGGCTATAAACATCTGGGGGCATGTGTCAAATTAAATAAAAGTCATCTTTTGTTCACTGACCGAATATTCCCTTAAGAACGCTAGCTTTCGGCTTCACCCAGTCTGAGGTACACATCCGGCTGACCCGACAGTAACAATCGTAGAGGTGCTCCCCTTATGCCCTAGCCGAATTAACAGGAATGTAGGGCATAAATACAAGAGCCAGGCAACCCAGCTTTGCCAAAACTTAAGTCATATGGATGCATATAATGGCGAAAAAAGGTATATGTGGAAGAATAACACATGTGCGGGGCATAAAGCCTAGAAAAATAGTTATATTAAGCTTCTGTATAAGAAGCCCCCATGTATAATGAGCGCGGTTAGCGCGTCAAGATTGTGTAACCAAGACACAAGTTTAGCCTTTTAAGGCCTTGAGGAGAATAAAAAGAGAGAAGAGAGAAAAGACAGATAATTGATATGCAAAAAATTGACGGAGGTAAGGAGACGAACATAGAGTCCGACACTAGGCGTAGAATCTTCGGAGTCTGGCTGCGTTCCATGGGTTTGGCTCGAGTCGATTGTCCGATGCATCTCGCAGACGGTATGCTCCACCGGTCAGAACCTGGTCAATAATGAAGGGACCTTCCCATTTGGGCTTGAGCTTGTTCTTTTTCTTCTCCGACAGGCGTAGAACTAGTTCGCCAACGTTATAGGTTTTGGCCCGTACTTCTCTGCTTTGATACCTTCGAGCCAGTTGCTGATAGAATGAGGAACGGGCTTTTGCCATATCGTGCTCCTCCTCCAGGGCGTCCAAACTGTCCTGCTGATCGAGCTCGGCCTCTTTTTCTTCGTACATGCGCAGTTGAGGTGAGTTATGAATTATGTCGCAAGGCAGAACCGCCTCTGTGCCGTACACCATAAAAACGGTGTATATCCAGTAGTGCGATTTGGCGTGGTCCACAGCCCCCATACTACAGAGTCGAGCTCCTCTACCTAGTGCGTGTTTGATTCCTTTAAGGACCGCACTAATATGGGTTTGATGCCGCTCATGATAAGACCATTTGCTCGCTCGACATGACCGTTAGTCTGCGGGTGATAGACAAAAGCATAATTGAGCTTGATGCCCATGTTGCTGCACCAAAGTTTTACCTCGTCGGCTGTAAAGTTCGTGCCGTTGTCAGTGATGATGCTGTGGGGGATGCCATAACAGTGTACAACCCCAGATATGAAGTCTATCACTGGTCTAGATTCAGCCATTTTGACAGGTTTGGCTTCTATCCCTTTGGTGAATTTATCCACCATGACCAGTAAGTATTTTTTCTTATGGGTCCCCCCTTTAAGGGGTCCGACCATATCAAGCCCCCAGACCGCAAAGGGACAAGTAATGGGGATTGTTTGGAGAGCGGTAGGCAGCATATGGCTTTGGTTTGCAAAAAGCTGGCAACCGACGCAATGTTGGACCAGATGTTGTGCATCTGCTTGGGCCGTCAGCCAATAGAAACATGTACGGAAGGCCTTGCTTACAAGGGCCCGGGCTGTGGCGTGATGGCCACCGAGTCCAGCATGGATTTCCGCCAAAAGCTTCCGCCCTTCCTCTTCGGAGATGCACCACTACAAAAAAATACACTTCCGTGATGATACGTGTTTGTCACAGTAGGTCGCGTTTTTTGTCATGCATGTACATCCATGACAAATTTATGATAGAATCAAGATAGTCATACCTGTGCTGTCGTAGAAGTGTTCCATGACATTACCAAAATTATCATCATGGAAGTGTCCACTTCCATGACGATAAATCGCGCGTCATAGAAGTGCTTTCATCAAGGGTGACCAACACGTGGCATCCACCATAATGGAACGCCGTTAAGCTATCGGGTCGGGTTTTGGATCTGATAACCCGTTAACAGCCCCGACCAATGGGGATTTTCCACGTGTAAAATCATCATTGGCTGGAGGAGACAGGTGTCAGGTCCGCGTTGGCACAGGTGTCACTCATCCAATGGGCGAGACGCGCCTATGATATGTTGACACGTGGACCGGCCCATCAAGTTTAAATGGGCCGGCCCAACTGAAGGCCCACAAGATTTTGCGGACCATAATGGGCCGGCCCAGCTAAAGGCCCACGAGATTTTGCGAACCATAATGGGCTGGACCAGCTAAAGGCCCACAAGATTTTGCGAGCCATAATGGGCTGGCCCAGGTAAATGCCCACAAGATTTTTGTGTGCCATAATGGGCCGACCCAGGTAAAGGCCCACAAGATTCTTGCGGATCATAATGGGCCGGCCCAACTAAAGTCCCACGAGATTTCGCCGACATTAATGGGCCGGCCCAGCTGTAGGCCCACAAGATTTTGAGGACCCTAGTAGGCCAGCCCATTAACTGGCTGCCATGTTTTGGGCCAAATGCCGACCCATATTTGATCCGGTCCATTAATGGCCTGCCACGCTCCGGGCCTAATAGTGGCCCATATGAGATCCGACCCGTTAAAAGCCTACCATGTTCTAGGCCAAATTACGGCCCAGATCAGGTCTGGCCCTTTAAGAGGCTTTGGGCTTAATTATGGCCCATATCAGATTCAGCCCGTCAACTGGACACTATGCTTTTGGGCCCACTTGCTAAAGGCCCACTTAGTAATTCGGCCTGATATTAGTTTTGGCCTATTAAGGGCCCGTTTAACATTTCGGCCCTATATTAATTTCGGCCTGTTAAAAGCCCGTCATATAGTTGGGCCTAACTACGGCTCGGTTTGCATCCGGCCTGCTCGCAGCCGATATCTGATTGGGCCAAACAAGGATCGAGACAATTTTTGCCTGTTAAAAGCCCGTGAGTTGATTCGCACAATCATGGGTCGGGGTTCATTTCGGGCTGCTGCCGGCCCGTGAGCTGTTTGACACGTTTCAGGCCCAACCTACATCGTGATTGCATGACAGCCCGATTATGTACCGTAATTTTACGGTTTGGCCGGTTTACTGCGAAGACATGATATATATATATATATATATATATATACAGTAAAATAACTGCAGCATCGTGAATAAGAAAAAACCTAGACTATACAATAAAGAAATTACGGCATATTACATCCACTGGGCATCAAAGTTCGCCACTATGATAATAAAGCACAAGCAGATAGCAGATTACATACACTGGGCATCAAAGATCGCCACCAGTGCAAATAAACACACTGACAAAATAATATACGAAACCGATAGCACTTCAATAGAGTTCAAGAAAGGTTAGCCCTGCTGGGGAGCTGCAGCGCAAGCAGCTGAGCAAGATGATGAGACTGCGCTTGTTCAATACTTATATCTTCCTCACTCTGAAAGATAAACAAGCAGACAGATGACAGGTTTTGCACATAAAATTATCAGTGCTGACAATTCATCACATTTCTTACTGACGAATAAAGTGACACAATTTAAAATTGCATTAACACAACATGGTATTGTTCAGGTCAAGACATGGCAGGAAATGACATTGTGAAGGAGTTGGCAGCTTCACGACACCACTGGATTACACATCAAGAACTCATAAGTATCAATGGTTAGTGTGCTATCAATTTATACCATTTCAGATTGGCAAATAAAGAGATGGTTTAAATAATAGTAGAATGATATGACATTGTTCATAGTTAATACATTGCAGAATATGACATTGTGCTGTAGTGGGTAGGTTCACCACACCACTGGATTATGGATGAAGAATAGAAGCATACATGCAGTGCAAAAGAAGATCACTTGCTCTGTATAGTTTAATTTACATGGTATGAAGAAGGAACTTGGTTGTACAACTGAAAACTTAAATTGAGAAAGGACAGACTTTTGTTTATGAACTACATAATAAACTTTAAACAAGCAATTTGATGCAAACACCAAAAATAAACAGTTGTTGCAGTCATGCCTAACCAAATATATACAACAAAGTTTGAAGGCTTGAGATGGACAAACTTACATTATTGATGAAGACAGGCTCTATAAAGGCCTTGTCCATGATGATGGGGGGGGGGCAATTCAAGAAGTTTACCACATAATCTTCTTCAAAAGCATTGCCTTTATTCTATATTTTGTTAAGAGTAAATATAGATGTGATAATATACAAAAAATGGAGAATATTTAAGATAAGATGAAGAGTGATGCTACATAACCAAGTAGCTATAAATGTAAGTGCAGCGATACAGGCAAAAGGTACATCCAAGAGCAATGCACAGCTAAACTTCTTCAGTACCAACCTTATGGTAAGAGTAAATATAGATCTGATGTGTAGAAAATGGAGGGCAAAGGAAAATAAGCTGTAGAGTGATGGTACATGAACAACTACCTGTCATTATAAGTACATTGATAAAGGACAACATGTACTTACAAGAACAATGCAGAGCTTAAAAACATTGGCATTGGATATATTCTACACTAATGTAACCATTCATACAGATCAGATAATTTGGAGCGAACAATTGATAAGCAAGCTATCATGCATACTGCTATCACATAATGAACCAGGTATGTATGTAAGTACAGTGATACAAGACAATAGGTACTAACAAGAGCAAAGTAGCGGGCATCATATTTGCGATATCCTGTCGTTCTTGTCAAACTGGAATTCTTCTTCGAGCAGATTTCCTATAAAAAAGATCCGTAAGGCACATGCGGAAAAGTAGAAGTTCAAATTGTCATGTGATTTCATAGACATTACCTCATCCTGGGAACGAGACCAGTGCATAACAAGGTTTTTCCATTCAATGTCTTCTAAATTTAGCACAGGAGACTTCACCGGAAATTCGTTTATAGACTTGCCATCAAAGTGTGATTTCCTCAGGTAACACCGATACTACTGCAATGCTTCCTTGAAAAGCACAAGCAAGCTTTGCTCGTCATGACTATCCAGATTGACCCTCGCATAGTTACAACAATGTAATGTAAATCATTGATGTGTTCAATCAGCAAAAAACAGGAAAATAATAACCATGAATAATAGCACTTACACGTAAGTTGGACAGGAAGATGTGAAAATGGTGTTTCTCTTCACAATAATCTTCCCATGATGGGAATATATGCACGTAGTCTTAACAACATTGAAAGCATTGTTTTTTAAACTAGGAATAAATGGAATGGGGTTCCAATTTGCAGGAATTGGCCGTCTCTGCATTTGGGATAGGTCTTCGGCCGGTGGACTTGCTGTACTTTTTGCTGGAGTGGGATTTTTCTGTGGTACAGCTAGTGCTATGGCAAATGAAATGGGTATACCCTTTGCTGGAGTGCAGGTCCTGTGTGGTGGGGCTAGTGGTGTGGACAGTGAAGTATGGGTACAGTCTGCTGGAGTCGGTCCTATGTTTTGTGTCACTAGTTCTACAGCCAATATAAGTGGGGTGCTGTCTGATTTCTCCGGCACCACCATGTTTTTCAAGGACTTTGCTGGTGCTCCTTTAGGTTCGGCAATCACCCTCTTCCTTTTTGATGTCTGATGCACAAGAACAACATTTGAGTGGAAAAACATGGTATGATGACAGATGTAATATGTATTGATAATGGATGGGCATGGCATCTCGACATATATGATGAGTAAACTAAGCAGATGGCGGTGCAACAAAGTAGAAGAAATGCAAGACAACATATGCAAGATACCCGCAATCAATAAAACATTGCCAAATTAGAACGGGCACCTTGATGGGTGAACAGGACAGGCCATCTGCCTTTGACTCCTCAAGGTTAGAATAGTCATTAGGATCATATTCTGAACAAGAATCAACAGGTGGGGAGCGTATGAGTTTCATTGCATCCAGAATGGCACTCAATGCCTTGGTGCCAATTTTGTAAGTCATTGCAGTGTTTAGCTTCAAGAGTGGACTGCTGCTAGTGCGACACAAAGCAGCTACACAAATCATAGTGTAGATATAACGGGAAAACCTTAAGCATCAGAGTAAAATCAGCAAAGTGGAACTTGCTGGAATATATGTGCTAGTATTGCCGGTACGGCTAGAAAGGCTTCAGATACCAGCTCTCTTCAAGTGAAGGTGCAATACTGTTAATATCAGTGTAACTCTCAAAGGCGACACAACTCCCCGCATTTCCTTGCTATTCTTATAGGATTCAAGTGGGCAGGCCACTACAAATCCTATTCCTATGTTTACAAGATCCTACAAATCAAAGAGGCTCAAAGTGTCCATCACAACCGACCATATAGACCTCTAAACTGCAAATGTCCCTGCTCATCTTCAGTACAAGGAACATACTGTACTACAATCATACTCCCTCCATTCCAAAATATAAGTCTTGGTAGAGATTTCCACTATGGATCACATACAGATGTATCCAGATACATTTTAGAGTGTAGATTCACTCATTTTGCTCCATATATAGTCCATGGTGGAATCTATACAAAGACTTGTATTTAGGAACAAAGAGAGTACATATTAAAGAAGAACGGAAGAGGAACATGGTAAAGAAGAGCAAGTAGATTTTGGATAATAAAATGTTGGTTGCGCAGTGCCCATACATGATGAACCAGAGCACATTAAGAATGCAACTCCCAACTGTCTCTCAACCATTTCAGGCGGTTGGATGAAGATCCTACGTCTCCTAACCCTTCTTCTTCCTCGTCTTTGATTCTTCCCATACAGAACACCTCACGGGCCGCCGGCCGGACCACCGGCCCCCACCGCCTGTGTTCCTCCGGCACCCCCACCCCCACCCCCACCCTCGCCCCAACCCCCACCCGCGTCGAGTTTTCTTCGTTCGACAAGGCCGCACAACCACCCGAGCCCCTTCGATCGCACCGGCAAACTCCGGCGAGCACTAAAAAATTGACTGACCCAATTTTGAAATTTAGCCTACTGTGATTTAACTAGTGTGGAATATAAAAGGGGAAAACCATAAGCATTGGGAGTATAGTGTTGAGCGTGCCATGACGGATCTGAAGGTGCAAACCGGACAAAGGCAACTTCGCGACCAAGACAAGAAATAAGAGTAAAGCAGTCGCGATCTATTTTCTTGCTGCAATAAATAAGTTGATCAGATACGAAAGAGTACCGCCTCTGGTGCGGCGCCATGTACACATCTGCTGAGAATTTGACGGTGCTGCGGTAGCGATGGCTGTCGGCAGCGTGGAAGCAGATCTAGGAGGGTAGACGGTGGCGGTGGGGCACGGTGGACGAGACGGTCATAGGAGCAGCGCCGACAAGGTGGACGATGGCGGGGATGAAGCGAAAGGACGGGATGCAAGGATCCCGGTCCGAAGCCATGGATGAGACAGGTCGATCTCTTGTAATGGACGGCGGCGTCGGGGTATGAGCTCCGGCATGGTGGAGGAGGACGGTGGTGGATGGGGTGGCGGACGGAGGAGGGTGGGGTGCAGAGGGTGTTTTGGCGCCCACGGAGTACGAATGGGGAAAAGGGAGGTAGAGAGGAAGGGGGGAACCATGTATTCAGGGCGCGCTTGTCTCAAATGCGAGGAAATTTACAAACATAGCCCCCATTTCAAATTTCTACTACATCACAGCAACATTAGTCGGTTGGGGATAGGACGGTAATCTCGCATACACCGAATATTTGCCGACGAGAGTTTGTTTTTGGCGCCCACCGTGTATGAATATGGATCGGGGAGGGAGTCGATTTCGGCCGAGGACACACTATGTTTTGGTGCCCACCGTGTATGCATCCGGGTGAGAGGCGTTTACGTCACGTTTGGGTGAAATTACAAACCTACCCCTATTGAAACCTATAGAAATCTAGCAGATAGGCTTTGCGTGGCAGGGATAGGCAGTAGTGATTTCCATCTCGTAGATTTTGGTTTCGGGCGGTTACTGCGACTTTCCCCGCTTCGTTCAAATTTTGCAGAGTGCACGTTTACCGTGCCAACTCAATTTGAATCCCGTTTGTATTCTATTTTTTTTCAGGCGGGATCCATTTTCAATTGGAATTACATTCTATATACATCATTTTTTATATATACTTTCAAAAGCACAACAAAGAATTCTGCTCCTTTATATGTATAATATGATTTACAAATACAACGATCTCGAAATCTTAAGGTTGATGAAAAAATTTAACCAAATTATGTTCTACTAAAATGTATGGATCAGTAATATCTACATATTAAATAACATAGATGTGCGTGAATTCATATGAGTATGCATGTTTGATAGATCAATTTTGGTTCGAGTATGGATTACATGTATCATCATCTCGAATTCAAATATTTGAATCCCTTTTTTGTTCACTTCTTTCACGCCCATCTCTCTCGCATGCATGCTCCTTCAGGTAGCTATCACTCTCTTTTCTCCAGCTCACCCGCACGCGCATTTCATGTTTCTCCTATCCTCGCAAACATGATCTCTCGACGTCTCCCTTGAGAAGTGTCACACTCTCCCTATCATTATACATTACACGGTTTTCATTATCTCTCACGTCTCTACTGTTCTCTGGTATCACTCGGTACCTAAGCTTTCTTTTTCACCGCCACACACACAGTCTCCACTCGTCTTTTACTTTGTCTTTCTCTCCATGGGATTCTCTCACACACCCTATATGTCTCTACATATGACTCATACCACTAAAATTACTCTCTCTCTCTCATGTAGACACAACATTTGTTGCGGTCTCCTTATCGTCTCCATCCTAGACTGACATTATTCATTTGTTTACCGATCAGACAACCCCGACTACCGTCTCCTCTCTCTCTCACAGACACACACACAACTCCTGCTTCCACTCCCCTTCCCGACTACCGTCTCTCTCTCTCTCACACACAAAACTCTCGCTTTCGCACCCCGACTCGTATTTCTCTCACAAACATTTATCGACTAGCTAGCCTCTAGATAGGTTTATACACCCGCACACTCATGCTTCCACCATCACATACATGTCTCTCTCCCGCTCCTTGTATCCATGTAGATTTTTCTTCCCTTCTTGAGACACGCCCTCTTGATCGTGCACACACACACTATCACCTCATTTTAAGATGATACCTACCGCACACACACTCCTTGTGTCTTTGTCACACATGCACTCCTTCATCCTCCACTCTCCCTCTCTCTCTCACACACACATGGGCTTTTTGCAACAAAGCAAGATGCCCATGCGTTGCACGGAACATCAAGATGCATTTGTATGAGTAGTTTATCTTGTGAGGGAAAAGGATGAATGAGGGAAGGCCTTATTTGCAAATGTGGAGAGGGGTGTGGGTATCTTTTTGCAAAATTGCCATAGTTTCCTTCCTATCCGTCAGATATAGATCGGACGGCCTATATTGCAGGATGGCAGGCACACGATCATCACCGATAATGCTTTTTATAAGAGTAGGGATAAAAAATAGAGTTGGTGATGATGGTGGGCCTGCCATCTTGCAATGTAGGTCATCCAATTTATATCTGACGGATAGGAAGGAAAATATGGCAATTTACCCGCACTCTTCACCACATTTGCAGATAAGGCCTTCCCTCGTTCATCCTTTTCTCCCACAAGATCTTGATGTTCTGTGCAACGCACGAGCATCTTGCTAGTAAGAGTAGAAATTAGACATATACCACTTCTCGAATCTTGAAACCAACAACATTCCTCCCTTATCTCATCAAAACCGCCAAAGGAATATATTTTGAGTGAAACATAACATATTTTTAGTGATATATGTATTTCAAAACTAGACTTTTTTCTATCAAATCGGTGAATATGTATTAATCTACTTTGATCGTGTGGAAACGCATCGGCACATTGCTAGTAGTTATTATAATTTTTTGGACACCAGACAAATGGTGGAGTACATATACGAGGAGAAGAGGCGCACGCACGCAGTCGGCCTCTCGCTGTCTCGCACACATGAGTGTTACGTAAAGGTGACATTAACAAATAAACCCTAAAACCCTAGGTGCACGATTGCTGCATTCGCGGGTACCGGGTACGTGGTGGAGCACCTTTGTAGGAATAGTCAGCTCGCGTGATAATTTGATCCATGGGAGTTGATGGTCAGGACCACAGGTGAACGACTTGGAGCATGGTGGCTCTCCAGTTGCCACAGATCGAGTAGCCACATTTAAAATATCGTTTTTAGCGGGGTTAGGAGTTCCAATTTTCAATGGCGCATTATAAGTAGTAAGTAGTTTTTAGAACAATTGGCATGGAGCGAAAATGGAATTCATAGTACTACGTACCTCCTTGGCGTATGGTTGTATGGTTTTTTTTTGCGATAGAGGTTGTATGGGTTTATGTTGCGAGACGTTGAACCTGGTAGTTCTAGGGAAAATACTATGGTTTAGATTTAGATGCTGGTTTTCACTAATGAAAATCGGAAGGGGAAACCCTTCTTTGATTAAAAAAACTACTACCTCCATTCTGGTTTACTAGTCCCCACCGTACTTTGGGTCAAAGTTTGTCCACGAATTTTACTTGTAAAATGTGATTGGAAAACGAGATGCATGCATGAACACTAGTTACTCTAACCCCCCCTCTAACCCCCCTCTCTTCTTTAATTCTTTGCCACATCAGCATGTTTGCTATTCCCGTGTGCATGATACCAGCTAAGATACCACCATTATGGCCAGCCTTAGTCATTGCATGCAATAATTTAGTGCACCTTGAAATATGAACATGTGTGGGGCGTGTATGTTTTTAATGACTTGAGACTATACCTAGCCCGGCATGCAAGATGATTTATTATGCACCGTTCCCCATACCTGCAGGAAGCCCGTTCGTCTCCAAATATTTTCCTCTCCATGTGTGGAAACAATATGCCTGCCAAACTCTCCTTCTCCCTCCAGCGGTCCCACCACTCCACCCCGTGTGAAAAAATCTGCAAGCATGACTCTCCTCCCCCACGCTCGTCCAATCCGTTGTGACCAGCAATATTTCCACCCGTTCGCTCCCCCGTAATTTACTCCAACAAATATGCCCACATAGTTGTTACTTAACTGCAGGTGCATTGGGTCACTGACATATGGGCCCAACAGGGGTCTGGCCCACATGTCAGTGACGCAGTTGGACCTGCAATTAAGTCAGTGCAGCTCAGTCCATATCTTACGTAGGTGTGCCATTGCTCGCTATAAATACT
Source organism: Triticum aestivum (assembly GCF_018294505.1). Lineage (NCBI taxonomy): Eukaryota > Viridiplantae > Streptophyta > Magnoliopsida > Poales > Poaceae > Triticum > Triticum aestivum. The sequence goes on from NC_057797.1 coordinate 656,748,633, forward strand.
ACGCCTCCCACGACATCGCTATCTCCTCCCCCTCACGTTCACGTTCATCGCTATCTCCTCCCCTCCCTCTCACGTCTTCCACCATGGCATCGCCCCTCCCAAGCCCTAGGAGCCCCTCGCTGCACCGCGCGGACGGTCATGCGTCGCCGTTCTGTTCCTCGCTGCCACTAGTCGAGGAGGACGCGTCGGTGTTCCGCTCCTCGCCACTACGCGACGCGTCGCCGTTCTGTTCCTTGCCGCCACTAATCGAGGAGGACGCGTCGGTGTTCCGCTCCTCGCTGCGATGCGACGCGTCGCTGTTCCGTTCCTCGCCGCCACTAGTCGAGGAGGAAGCATCGGTGTTCCGCCCCTCGCCGCGACGCGTCGAGGTGGACGCATTGGTGTTCCCAATCTCGCCAGCACGCGCGCCGGAGGACGCGTCAGCTCCCTGCTACGAGGAGAACACCGCACCGCCCGCCGAGCCCCCCAGCCTTGAGGAGCTTTGGAAAGAAATGGATGTCGCCTTATGGGAGGTGTCGGTGTCAAAACCGGCGGATCTCGGGTAGGGGGTCCCGAACTGTGCGTCTAGGATCGATGGGTAACAGGAGACAGGGGACACGATGTTTTACCCAGGTTCGGGCCCTCTTGATGGAGGTAAAACCCTACGTCCTGCTTGATTAATATTGATGATATGGGTAGTACAAGAGTAGATCTACCACGAGATCAAGGAGGCTAAACCCTAGAAGCTAGCCTATGGTATGATTGTTGTATATATTGTCTATCTATCGACTATCCTGGCCTCGGTTTATATAATGCACTGGAGGCCTAGGATAAGAAGAGTCCTAGCCGAATACGCCGGTGGGGAGAAGTCCTTGTCTTGATCGCCAAGTCTTGTGGAATCTTGCATGTATGCGGTAGCCGTCCAAACTGGCCCATGAGTATACGGCCATGGGGGTCCTCAGCCCAATCTAATAGATCGGGAGACGATGTGGTGAGTACCCCCTAGTCCAGGACACCGTCAGTAGCCCCCTGAACCGGTCTTCAAGTTAGGGACGCTCCTCGATTCTTCCGAACTGTTCTTCATCTTCGGTTGCCGGTCTTGAAAACTGGTTCAACAAATCTTCTTTATCTTTGATGTTGAGGATCGCCTAAATGCATTCGACGAGTTTACACGTCGGGTATCCAAGGAGCCCCTTTAAGTTTCCGGCCTTTATCAATGCCTTGTTTATTTTTATGCCACACCTCGGGTTTGAAGTTGTTCCCGGGAGGCAGGGTCCTCTTGCGTCCGAGCTCCAACGCCGGACTGCATTCGAGGTATCTTTTGCAGCCGAGCACCAACGCCGGACCGCTTCCCAGCTCTAGCGCCGGAATGTATCCGAGCTCCAACGCCGGACTATGTACCCGAGCTCCAACGCCGGACTGTATATCCGAGCTCCAACGCCGAAATATATCCGAGCTCCAACGCCGGACTGTGTCCAGGCTCCAATGCCGGACTATATCCGAGGTGTGATATCACCTTGGTTCAAAAAAGTTGAAGGAGTTTAGCCGAGCTTAATGCCGGAAATGCCCTCTATGGAGCCAGCCACTAGCGCCCGAGCTTTATGCCGGACTGCTTCCGAGGCGGTGCACCACCCCGACTATGGGCCGATTTTTTGTCAATATTTTTTATTGGTGCAATTTATTCTCTGCCGATATATATAGCCAGTAGCCCTCAAGGTGTGTATCGGTCTAAAACCCGAGATGCACATGAAGGATGACATAAGACCGCTGATCCCAGTAGCCGCTGTGACTTAGGTTGATTTGAAAAATTGGCCTGAGGATCAAGTCCTAGCTCAGCAGAATACTTCGGGACACAAAAGCGGCGTGCTCAGTCCTCAAGACTCAGGTTGGGTGCGGCCGACCAACCTGAGGATCAAAATCTCCTCGGAAACTATACTGCACATAAAATTTTCTGCATTGGACAAGCAATGCAGTAGCCCCCGAGACACTGGTCGGGTGGCAACACCAGATCAGGGGATCAATGTGCCCCTTTAATATTTGTAAATAATAAGCCCGAAGCCCAGTAGCCCCCGAGCCTTAATGCGGGCACGGTGGCCGAATTAAGGATCAATATCCATAGTAAAATCACAAATTATGTGTAATGACTCTATGTATCCAAGTACTTTACGTCATTAATGCTCGGATCCGCATTGTACAAAACTTTGTTGACCGACCATCGGCTTCCACCTCCTTGGCCAGTAGCCGAGGATTGTTTGTCCTACTTTATAAAGCCTTTATGAGGGCAAAGATTTACGACAAACAAGGCAATCTGGCCACACGGTTTTATAAACAAAGGTACGCAGAGAGATATGTTATATTACTGTTTAACAAAAGAAATGTATTCCAAAGAAAATAGTCCCGCTATCGGTTCCTTTCTTTGGGTTGTCATGCTAAGCATGATCATGAAACCTCAGCTCGAATGTAAGAGCAAAATATCGAGGATTTAGTTTGGGAGGCCAGTTAATAGCCCCCGGTAGTGTTCGGCGACAGTTGAGGTCAAGCCGTAAACACTTCGGCCAATGTTATGAATGGCCCGTCATAGTCATCGGATCGCTGACCAGTTTACGCTTATTGTGACAGTCAGTTTTTGGCTTTCTCCACTAAGGTGCTTAACCATGTGAGCTGGAAGCACAATCGCAGTGGTTCTCCCTTTGCACGCCTAGCCGAACAAAACGGAACGTAGGAAGCAAATGCAGGAGCCGGGCAACCCAATTATTGACCGAAGACACAATTCGAAACCGATGCATATATAGCAATATCTGAGAATGTTTTTGCCGAATCCCTAAGGGTGTCCGGCGTTGCACTGCGAGACTAATGCTGGAAAAACACAAATAGTTTAAAAGTGCCAAAAAGCTTGGAAAACCAAGAAACATTAGTAAAAACATAACATCCGAACAAGATCAAGTGTTCAGTGCCAATCCGAAAATTGGTCTTAGAAAAAAGAAGTGCTTCTGTCGTCCTTTAACATGACACATCCTATCTCAAGACTTCGAGCGGGTCAGCCTACGGCTTCAACCTCCTATCCCGAGGGTGGAGTACTTCTCATTAGGCCAGTTTAGCAAACTAAACTCTAGCGGCTTTGAGAGAGAAATTAGGCTCCCCGTCTAGTGACTGCACACTCGCTCGAAAAAAGGAGTGATAAATAATAATAATAGAACTTTGCAACGACTGAGAAGAAGAACACTTATTATAAAACAGCTCAAATAAACTTAAGAGCCCCCAAGTGACTCGGGTAGAAGAATGATTGCATGTACCGAAGTACTTATATCATATCTATGTTCAACCGAACTTTAAACGCGTCTTAACCGACCGTCGGCTTCTCCCTCTTCGGTTAAGGACCAAAAAGTGTTATGTACTTCATCGGTCGAGAATATTGATGGTGTTTCCAATAACCAGGCAATCAGGCCATAAGGCTGTAATAGACAAAGCGCGCTCAGGGAACTTATGCTATATTACTGCGAAGAGTAAGAAGCATCTTCGAAGAAAATAGTACCCCCACCGATACCTTTCTTCGGTGCTCATTGTTATTATGAGACTTGTGCAATATATTTTTTGTACTCATGCGTTCCGTTGTGTGTCGACCATCATTGAATAACTATAAGAGCGCCAGCTTTCGGCTTCATGCAGTCTGAGGTCCGGCTTGGGTGACCCGATCGTGACAATCGCAGAGGTGCTCCCTTTACTCCCTAGCCGAACAATCGGGAACGTAGGGGTAAACACAGGAGCGAGGCAACCCAGCTTGCAAATCACTTAAGTCAATGTGGTGCATATTGTGGCGTAATACACGAACAAGGAACGAAGCCGTACAAGTATAATCATATGCAACAGGAAAAGCTTCATAAAGGAAGCCCCCAAGTAAACGGGGTATTTGAATTTATGCGTCACAAACAAAGTTTGGACAAGGAAATTTTTTAGAAGCAACTTTTTTCCAAAAAAGTATAATGCTTGGTCGAACCGAACGCAAGTTAGAAATTAAAGCTTTGAGCATGAAAGCGACTTAGCTGGTTAATGTGTTCGGTATTGATGACACGGTCCGAGCTTGATGCGGGGTAAGGTTCCATCCCTCAAGCCGGTCCCGAGGTGGCAGAGCGGAGAGCTTGACACGCCGAAGTGGTGACATAGCACGATCAATGCAGACCGGCAGAGTGACGCCGAAGTCCCCGAATCATTTTCCTGTGCACAAAAAATAGTGCAAACCGGAGATAATAGTAATAATGATAATTAAAAAAATCGTTGCATAATAAATAATTTATGCAAAGTGAGTAATAAAAGAAATATGGCCTGGCGCCGAAGTCAAGTCGATGCAGGGCGTCGGCGTGATGCGGTAAAGGCATGGCAAAGCCTGAATTCGCAGGTCGGTCCGAGCTCCGAGTGCGGCGTTCGCCGGACTATGTACGGAAACTGACCGAACCACCATGCGACTGTCGTTAATGCAGCCACCATTTGATAGACCTGTGTACATATGACGGACAAACCAGAGTAATAATTCCTTGGGAGAAATGAACCCAAACAAGCAAAAAATACTGGGATTAATAGCACCTGGTTTATTTGTTGTAGCAATCCGAAGGAAGGTGATTCCTAAAATTGGGACCCGCTCCGCACACCCATTGCCTGATGGGTGATAAAACAACGGCATGACAATGCTGGTAAAGGTTGACTCGCCGAGGCAAAGCCCTCGGCCCAGCTAACGTGACGGAGCTGGTCGGCTAGTGACGCCGAAGTGTCCGGAGTAGGTTGATGAAGAGATGGCGAAGCCCCCGGTCCAACCGAGATGTCGAAGCCTCGATGTCAGCCGATGAGTCGAAGTAGGTCGGCATGATGGACACCAGCTTGAAGAAGCAATAGTGCGGCCCTGTCGATGCAGGTCGTGACGTGGTCGATGCCGGCTTGATGAAGCGACCGTGCGGCGATGCCGGTATGCCCGCTCCGTATAATCCATGGGGCGGCGTTGTTGGTGATGATTTATCCTTCGCGATGCCGGGCTCTTGTTCGGCTTGCCGAGATGATGATCCGAAGAAGTTGAGCTCGGCTCAACAAAGTGACGCCGTGTCTAGCGCAGGTCGGCAGCCGTGGAGTAATATTGCCGGACTGGTTTGACACCAACATGATGTTGAAGATCATGTTCAAAAGATCTTAAAGTTAGTGGGATGTGTTTGGGAACAAAACACAATGCCCCATAAAAAACTTCCTTCAAAAGGGATGTCCGAAATCCTGTTCACAAAAAAGATGAACTTGGGTCGGATTCGTTTTCGCGCAGAAAACAGATCCGAAAAGTGATGCACTAATCGGAAGGTTCCCGGAGTTTGGACGGTCGGATCGAGCCGAATTTTGAGAGGTGGTAGATATAGGAATTCCGCAGCCGATCAACGGTTGGATCTTCCAAAGGACGTCCGAGCTAGAAGCTGGACACCACGCCCTAAACTCATCCAAATTCCCGTCCAGATTTGACAGGGCTCCGGTATATCGTGGATTGCCAGAGATTCCTCCATCGGAACTCGACGAAATTTTCCAGGGTTGTTATAGACTCAATTCCGCACAATTCCACCAAAGCGATCGTCAAAGCGATACTCGAGGAGGTGGTGGTGGCAGATACGAGTTCGCTGTCCAGAAAAACAACATGGTCGCTTGAGGGCAATGTTGACGTTGAGCCCCCGAGCTCCATAGATGATTCCTCCGTGATCTTGATAGAGATCGGAGTTGATGTTTGATGAAGGCCCTCGTCCGGACATGGTGATCCGAACACGGGGAGCAATTCTTGGTCGAACCAAGGTGACCAGTCGAGCTGGTGACGAAGATGCCGAAGTCGCAGTTGATCTGCAGGCGAGCCATCGATCCTTTTGTCGATCACACACCGGAAATCTCAATGAAAGCACCAATGTCGGTGTTAAAACCGGCGGATCTCGGGTAGGGGGTCCCGAACTGTGCGTCTAGGATCGATGGGTAACAGGAGACAGGGGACACGATGTTTTACCCAGGTTCGGGCCCTCTTTATGGAGGTAAAACCCTACGTCCTGCTTGATTAATATTGATGATATGGGTAGTACAAGAATAGATCTACCACGAGATCAAGGAGGCTAAACCCTAGAAGCTAGCCTATGGTATGATTGTTGTATATATTGTCTATCTATCGACTAGCATGGCCTCGGTTTATATAATGCACCAGAGGCCTAGGATAACAAGAGTCGTAGCCGAATACGCCGGTGGGGAGAAGTCCTTGTCTTGATCGCCAAGTCTTGTGGAATCTTCCTTGTATGCGGTAGCCGTCCGAACTGGCCCATGAGTATACGGCCACGGGGGTCCTCGGCCCAATCTAATAGACCGGGAGACGACGTGGTGAGTACCCCCTAGTCCAGGGCACCGTCAGGAGGCTTTGCCTCCAACAGAGTGCGCCAAAATAGAGGCGGAGAAGAAGGCCGAGGAAGAGAAGCGCACCGCGGAACAAGCTGCCTGGGAGGCCTATGTCGCGTCCGAGAGAGTCAGGCGACTGGCTCTTTGGCAGAAGGCTCGTGCGAGGGCCGTGAGGGTGGCGGAGGACGCCCGGGCCGACGCCCCGAGTGAAGTCGGGCCCAAGCGCCTCATCTACACTTGGCGGTACGTGGACCGAGTGCACGCTTCCAGCGAGAAGGAGTACCTATTGGCGCTGGATCACCACACTGGTGAGATCGCGCTCGCCCACCGGCAAGCCGCCAATCAGCACCTCGCGAGTTGCGAGGCTGAGGAAGAGGCGTTGTGTCGGCGGGCTTGGAAACGGCCGTGCACTAGGGCACTCGTGGCGTGCCGCAAGCGCTCCTGCAAGCGCTGTGGCTTTTAGGAGGAGTATAATTTTTGTTTCCTAAGGCGATCTCATTATTTTTGGGACGCAAATGATAAATCCCGAACGTTCAGGAATTTTTAGCGTCCTTAATTAAGTATGTAAAAGGGAAAGTTTGGAAACCTTGTGTATTCGTATGCATTTTGCAAGTACGTGCATATAGCACAAACTTTACTATATACTATCTCACTACACGTCTCTCTCGATATATGCTTGCAGACTGTGCTACTCCCTTCGTCCAGGTCAATAAGTCATCTTTGGTTGTGCACCGTGACCAAGAAGGAGGGAAGCCTTATACACCTAGACGGAGGGAGTACGGCTATTACTTATGTACGTGCAAATGCACGTTTTAACATTATGATGCGGTTTTTGTAAAAGTAGAAAAACATCACTAGTCAAGCTTGTGAAACGATTCAATGCAAAACAAATGCAAAAATGCTCGTTTGATTGTTTACTTTTAGCTTCCTTCTCTGTGGTTATTTCTCCGTCGTACTTTGTACGGAGTATCTCACTGGTTGGAAAGGCATGCAAATTCCCAAACCACTTCCTACACCCTGTATCGAATTTTTTGCCTAACAAGTTGTGTCGTGCAATTGGAATTCCAACTTGAGTACTACTACAAGTAGGAGTACCAGGGGCCAGTTCTTTTAGGCTTCTAGATTAGTAATCCCATAACTACTACCTCTGTCCTGGTTTATTGGTCCCCATTGTAATCTGTGTCAAATTTTGATCATAAATTTAACTAATGAAATGTTAGTGCATGTCACATGCACTACACCATCCGTCTAGGTGAGTAAGTCATCTTAGAGCAAGGTTAGTAGTAAAGCCTGCTGCCAGCTCTATAGTAGAGCCATGTCACTTGTAGCCTGTATTTGAAAAAGTTCATACAGTAGAATGGCTATAGTGTTGGCTATACATTTAATGCATGCATGCTGTGCTAGGCAAAGGAAAGTGACATGATTGGCTGGGGGGGAGCTGAACGCCGGCCGTAGCGCTCGCATGGGCTGCATGCAGGCTCCTTTTCCTCGTTTCTTGTGCTATCGCCCGACGACTCGCAAAGCGCCCGCTTGGTCCTTTCTTCTCACTTCTCTCTCCTCCAGCTATGATTTTGCTGATGTGGAAGATGCTATAGCCTGCTGACTAGTCTCTATTGTACTTGCTCTTAGGCTGTGCACCGTGACCAAGGAGGAGGAGAAAACGAGAAATGTTAATGTTTATTTGCTAATTAATAGTATTACATGCAATGAACTAACCACTGCATGTCGTGTTTGATATCTCAAGTCATTAAAAGCATGCACACTCTTTATCTCTTATTGGTTGATATGTCAAGAAACAAGAAACGAGGTAGAAGTTAATGCACCGCGCCTAAGTGTGTTGGGATTATTTGGTTTTTGTAAGATGACTTACACACCTAGACGGAGGGATTACAATGGTGAGGAATAAACCAGTTAAATCTTTGGTCAAAATTTAGCACAAATTACAATGGTGAGGAATAAACCAGGATGGAGTAGTAGTTTAGAAGCCCAAATAAATGAGTGAGGCACCTTATTGTTACTCTCCACTATGACTAGTCTTGTGGGAAAAGATGGGGAAGCCGCCAAAAGAACTGGCCCTAGGAGTAGTAGCTAGGGATCGAGTGTGCGAGATGAACCGGAGAAAGTAAATGCAGAGAGATTAAATGCAAAAAAGACGGAGGGATGTGATGGTTGCTTGTTCGTTTATTTTACCAGGCCACTTATTACTGGGAGTGGTTGGGTTTTGTGATATGACGGCTTTACTGCCGTGCCACGAGCGGGGTGAGAGGTGAGACGCCCATGCAGCACCGCCCTCTACACTTGTACTACATCGGTCATGGTTTATTAGTCCCCCATTGAATTTGACTGAAGATTTAACTGACAAAATGTTAGTGCATGTCAACAAAAACTATATTGTTGGATTCATATTTGAACATAGTTTTGAATGATATAATTTTAGGTGACATGCATCAGCATTTATCGTACTATATATAATGTTAGTTCAATTTTTGGTCGTACTAATCTATAGTAGTAAGGTGCCCGTGCGTTGCACCGAAGAGTGAAATGCATTGATCGGGGAGTTGTTTATTTTGACAAAGGATGTGGGGGTCATCTCATGTGTAACGGGTATCGATAGGTTTCTTCGAATATTATTTCATCTCTAGAGCTCACAAACATCCGGGTGAAATAGATAAAAAGGTATCTTTTGCAAACAGAAGCGTTCAACTGTTCAACCTGCATCCAAAACTTGTGAAGAAATAACACTTATTGTGCTTTGCAAGAAATGATCTTTTCTATACTATCTATACTACTATATAGTATACGAGTCGTGGATTGCACCTAGAGCATCAATCCTAGCCACTCATCTCCTAAATCTAACAACTGATATTGGAGGGATTCACAGTGAACAGTGCCTACAGCTAAATCTACTTGGTTCTGGAACCATCGCTGCACCGTGTCATACCTTCTTGAAAAGAAGACCTATGCCTCCTATACTATGCTGCAATTGTCAGGTTGTGATGAGTAAAAAAAGAGTTGGTTGTGAGCCGCTGTGAGATGGTCTGGAGGAGAAACTAAAGTTGAAGTAAACAATTTGTGGGTTCCACCACATACTTTTTTTATATTCTTCGAAAATTTCTGGATGACCGCAGACAGTAGTTGCATTTTGTACTACCAATTAGTAAATTTCTAAACTCTATTTTGTGTGCATCAACAATATATTTTTTTTGCTCAGAATTCATTTTTCAAAGTATTTTTTGGTGGAATCACACCATACCGTTAAGACGTGCATTGCACGTGAATACACACTAGTAAGAATTAGTTTTTGAGTATCGATTGTTATACATGTTGGCTACAGATGACATGGCACTTTCTTATAGTCAACAATTGGCTATACTATTAAGTAATATTAACCATGCCCTTATACACCTAGACGGAGGGATTAAATCAGGATGACTTGCAAGCGGGCAGAGGATATGTAAGAAATGGTTCATTGTAAGTCTTTCACCAGTACTGTAGTAAAAATTCATACTTGGAAGATTCTAGACTAAAGCATAAACGGATACACTTTTATTCATGCGCGATACTCCAATAGAGCAAGATCCTGCATGGAAGTCTCCACATGCTTAGACAACGGATTACATTGAGCGAAGACTAATGATCAACATTTAACTTGATAATGCGTATGTCCAGGTGAACCTCCTTGGAGTCCCCGTGCACCGCATTGGCGGGTAAAGGATGCCATGGGTTTTCCAAGTCCACATTGGCGGGATAGTCCCAGCTCCCCAGAGTCCAAGTCCGTTCGATGAGGCCGGTGTCGCCGCCCACGCGACCCGGAGGGGTAGTAACACTAACCACGCACCCGTACATCGGCCTCGTGTCAGTGTCAGCGTTAGCAGTGTCGCCCCTGATGCACATTATAGAGACGGGGCGGTGGCCTGTGCGGGCCTCGCCGGTGCCCACGATCAAGAGGAAGACGCTGCCGTCCTCCTCCGAGACTAGCAGGCGGCGGTGATCCTCCAGCGACTCTGGCATGGTGAACGGGTAGCACGTCTCGTACTTGATGTTCTCCGCCAAGGGCCAGCAGTGACCGCTGCACGCATCCGTGAGGTGATGCACCATGTCCGCCGGCGAGCCACAAAACGACATCGGGCACTCATAGCAGTGGATGAAGGGCTCCTTGGAGGCATCGACCATGCCGTCCATGAAACGGGAGTGGCTGTAGGGGATGTTGCGCCAGTTGAATATATGAGCAAGTTACTATGAGATTTAATCCGAATAAGCACAAAATAAATCATGACGACTATAACAGAGATGAAACTAATCATGTGGACTAGCATAGTAGTAGGATACAGAGTAGAAACATGAATTCTACCACGATTTCGAACAGGAAGGATAGAAACACATATGGTGCAACGGGAGCAGCACCGTTGGCGTTGAGGTTATCGCCGATGTCCAAACACCACGTAGACACGGGCCCTGTTTGGATACTCTAACTCAGTTAGAGGTTAGAGTTAGATTCTAACCTTGAACTAGCTCTGAACTAACTCTAACCAAAAAGTTGTTTGGATGGCAGGGTTAGATGGAGCGCAGATACGGCGAGGCACCTTCATGGGCGGTGCGAGAGGGAGGGAGGAAGAGGATGAGAAGCTTCGAGGAAGTGGGGTGGGATCTTCCACGGGAAGAGCGAGAGAAAAATGTGTTTTTAGTGGTCCTGAGAAGAACTAACTCAAATAAGCACCTCTTGGGTGGGTTAGTTTTTTGGGGTGGGTTAGATGGATCTAACCCAAACTAACCCTCCTGTTTGGATATTTTTGGGTTAGTTGAGTCCAAACTAACCCAAACTAACTCTAACCCATATCCAAACAGGGCCATGGTCTTTGAGCACGGTTCGTAGTCGTTCCACGCTCGGGCATTGAAGTTTGTAACTATTTTAGATTAGAATATACTACTCCTCCGGTGCTAGTAGTAGAGGAGAGTCCTACTCTACCACTCTACTCAAGCAAGTTAGGGCATAGCACTGTAGGGAGTACTAGTACTGTGATCACTCAAGCAAGTTGTCTGGCATCGACATGACCCTACGCTGCTGGTATGTGTCTCGTAAGTCAAGCGGCGTGCTGTTGTCATCATCACCTGTCCACTTCCCGCAGCACATATTCGCTTCTCCATCTTTGTCCGCACATAATCTCGTCCAATCTTCCATCCCCGCTAAGGCGCCTCCCCCCTCGTTCGAAACCCAAGCACTAACAATGGCAGAACCGAACAGCGTCTGCCGAACGAGTGGCTGGAATTCGCTCCCCACAGAGGTAATCAAGATCATTGTTTCTCATGTGGACAATCTCAGTACCATGCAAGGATCATGATGGCAGCGCAGTTTCGTTCATCAGGCAAAACTGTGTGTACACAGCGTACCATCGGTCTCTGCGTGCACCATACCCTGATATGTGCCGCCACGCTCTGCAGCCCAAAGTAGGAGAGAGGGTCGCAAGTATCATACTTCGACCTGTTGGCTGGAGTTTCCCCCGTCAGGCACCCATCTGGTTCAAGCCGTCAGCCAATCTCCATAGCTTAATAAATAGTAACGTCTAACTGAGCCAGTTAGTTAGATGCCTACACTTGGTGTAGTAGGATCTTTATTTAGTTTGATGCATACACTTGTTCTTTTTTGGTAGCCCTTTTGTAATGATGGCCGATGTTTGGTTTGGAAGAGAGAGCTGCGTCTTCACTCTTCTGGCCTGCTTACTGCTTCTGTTGCACCCACAGCCCTGGTTGTTGCTGCTGCTGTTTTCAATGTACAATTAGTAGTATATTTCGTCTGTTGGTTGAATAAATGTGTTGTTAGAATGACAAACACAATGTTTTGGAAGTCGTTGCACGGTTCGATCCTTTAGTGCCCAGTACTGTACGTAGCGCATACTATTTTTTGTATGGAACACATTTTCCACTTGTTGATAACATGCAACCCACTGATGAAGGCCCAATAGAGAAGCCCATAATTAACTGGAAGAGAGGCTCTCACATGAATCTGGCCCAGGTACATGCTCATGGTCCCCTAAACATAAATAAGTAAATAAATAAATAAATAAAGCTAAATGCTCATGCACCAGTTCTTTGGGAAAATAGGTAGCCCAGTATTTATTTTTGAAGAATACCCAAGCTAGGCCTATTTGTTTTCCATGAATTACTGGGCTGCAAATCTTTCAAGACGAGGAGGGATGCATTCCGGCCTGGCTTAAGAGTATGGTCAATGTCTGTTAAAAGTAATATCAAAAGGGGTTGAAAATTCCAAAAAATTTATAGTAAATGGGATATAAGTTTCTTTTTTTGTTTTTGTTCTTCACTGATATCTTATACGTATTTCATTGGATTTAACATGACATAGTACTAATTTATTTTTAAATTTGTTTTAGTATGGCTATTAATTTTTGGATTAAGAATATTTTGTTCCCCAGCAAAAATTTGCGAATTTTCAAAATTTCCCACATATTTAGTTAATTTTTTGACCCTGGTACTGACCAGAAAATGGCCCGCAATTCTAAAAATGGAAAATGGGCTGCAATAAATTCCATATGAATTAGAAAATGAGTTAAAATTATAGAAATAATATCAAATGGGCTGTACACGCCACAAATTTCGAGGCTGACTTGTTTACGCAATGCTTTGTCACTGAACACATGATTCTAGCAGCAGTGACTGTTGGATGTCCATCCAACGGCCGACGTGCTTCTTCAATCTCTGATCTTCCTGCTCCAGCCGCCTAAACTAGTGCCGGTGGGACTGCCTGCTCCCTCCTCTTGTGGCCCGCTGTGATGCCGCGCAGGCTTCCCTGACCCACCCTACTCCCTCCGCTGGCCTGGCCGCACGTAATCAACTACCTCCTTATTACGCGAAAAAATATATTCCTCCCACTGACATCTGGGGCGCACCGGTTGGGAGGCTGACCTGTGGGCCTACTAAGTTGACGCGTACGCAGGGCTTGTCAACTTAGTCAACAAACGATTCTAGCACCAGTAACCGTTGGATTTGAATCGAACGGTCCTGCTGCTTCTTCAATCGCTGCTCTTCTTGCACCAGCCGCCCAAACCAGCGCCGGGGAGACCGCCTGCTCCTGCCTCCAGTGGCCGGCTGTGCTGCCATTGAGGCCTCATCGCCCCCTACTACTCCCACCGCTAGTCAGGCCCTGCAGCGACGGTAGCCTCACACAGTAGCCGAACCAGTGAACCCTCGTACTCCTCTCCGCGTGGGCATCCACTGCCGCGTCTTCCCCAGCTCCGCATCGTCCCCTTCCTAGGCCTCGCCGTCGTCCACTCCCTTGGTGCTCTCAGCGCGGCGTGGTCAACTTTGTCAACGACATTCCATCGGAAGAGTACTGTACATGGAGAGGCTGACAACTGGGTTCACGGCCACAACCCAGTTTTTTTGTGATTTGCCAAGTAAGTCACTTTGTCAGGCCTGTTGGGCTGCAAATATTTCAAGATGAGGAGAGCTTTCATTTGGCTGGCCGAGAAAATGGCCCATCAGTAATGAGAAATGGGCTGTACATTTTCAAAACACATCAAACCGGCAATTAGTTTCAAATATCTTTTTTTTCATTTCAAGACTTTAAATTACATTAATTTTTATGCGTGGAGAATTTGTTGGATTTTATATTGATATACATTTATTTTTAAAATCAGTATGAATGTGAGTCGAAATTTCGGGATTAAAAACAGTTTGGACCGCACCGAAATATGCAAAATTTCGTATAATTTTTTAACCGTGGCCACAATATGGGCTGTAATGCTAACAAAAAGAATATGGGCTCCAAAAAAACCTTAATAATTAGCAAATGGGCTGTAAATTATTAGAAATAATGGCAGATGGGCTGTATGCTGTTTTCCACAGATTTGAGGCTTTCCTAAAAAAAAGGTTGACGCACAAGCAGTGACCGTTGGATGGCCATCCAACGGCCGTCGTGCTTCTTCAATCTCTGCTCTTCCTGCTCCAGCCGCTCAAACAAGCGCCGGCGGGACAGCCTGCTCCCTCCTCCCCGCGGCCGGCTCTGCTACCGTGCAGGACTCACCACCCCACCGTACTCCCATCGCTGGCCTAGCCATCCCTCTACTCACCCACACCTGATATTATTCTCCGGCGACGGCAGACGAACTAGTGAACCCTCGTAGTCGTATTCCCCTCTGCGTGGGAAACAACTGCCGAGTCTTCCCTGCCTCCGTGTCGTTCCCTTCCTAGGCCTCGCTGTCATCCACCGCCCTGGTGCTCTCGACGTGTCCTGGTCAACGACCGACATGCATCTGAAGTGGACTGTACATGGAGAGGCCGACAACTGGGTCCATGGCTGCACGCAAGGAAATGCCTCCTTATTACGCGCAAAATAATGATTCCACCACCTGACATCAGGGACCCACAGAAAGGGCCTCTGCATTTCACCACCGCTGACAGCTCGGACCCACCAGCTATATCTTCGCACGCAAGGAAGTGCCTCCTTATTACGCACAAAAAAATGAATACTCCCCTGTTAGCTGGGACCCAGTATAGTGGCAGGCTGACTTGTGGGCCTACTAAGTTGATGGGGATGGAGGGCTTTATCAACTTAGTCAATATGCATGATTTTAGCTCCAGTGACCGTACGATGTCCATCCAATGGCCGTAGTGCTTCTTCAACCTCTGGTCTTCTTGCTCCAGCCGCCCAAACCAGCGCCGGTCGTGCCTCGTGCTCCTGCCTCCCGTGGCCGGCTGCGATGCGGCGGAGGCCTCACCGCCCCTACTACTCCCCCCGCTGGCCAGGCCATCCCTCTACTCACCACACCCCCTGTTATTCTGCGGCGACGGTAGCCTCACACCGCAGCGAACCAGTGAACCCTCGTACTCCTCTACGCGTGGGCATCCACTGTCGCGTCTTCCCCAGCTCCGCAACGTCCCCTTCCTAGGCCTCGCCGTCGTCCACCGCCCTGGTGCTCTCGGCACGGCGTGGTCAACATGGTCAAGGAACAGCTTCCATTGGACATGGACTGTACGTGAAGAGGCTGACAGCTGGGTCCACGGCCGCAGCAAGGAAGTGCCTCCTTATTACGTGCAAAATAATTATTCCTCCACCTGACAACGGGGACCCACCGGACGGGCCACTGTATTTCGCGAAAAAACGTTTGCCCCTGACTGCTGGGACCCACCAGCTACATCTTCGCATGTAAGGAAGTGCGTCCGGGCAAAAAAAAAGATTCGTCCCCCTGACTGCTGGGACCCACCAGCTACATCTTGGTAGGCAAGGAAGTGCCTGACAGTCGGGACCCACCTGGTCGAAGTGTACGTAGCGTTGTCATTCTGGTCGCGAACGTGTACGTACATATATACTGGTGGATGTAGAGGCGCGCACGTGTCATAGTAGAGGCGCGTACATGTCGTAGTAGAGGCGCGCACGTAGTATGTACACGTACGTACAGCGGCCAGGGTGCAAGAAAGAAAATACGGCCACGTATGTGTACATACGGGCGGGGTCTCGAACGCCTACTCGCGCATACGTATAGCCAGGGCTCGTGTACACGGCTGGGGAGAAATAGCGTCGTCGTCGTGTTCATGGGGAGGCAACGGAATGCGTCGTGTTCATGGGGAGGCAACGAAATGCTCGTGTTCATCGAGAGGAAACGGAACGCGTGGGAGCCAACTGGCTGGGTCGGAACGGAATGCGTGGTCGTGTTCATCGGGAGGGCTTGTACGGAACAGGCGATGGAAACGAGGCCTGGTGTACCACACAACGGAGGAAACGGACCTCCTACGTTCGGAACGGGGTCCTGTTTATCGGGAGGGGTCTGGCGTACCGCAAAACGGAGGAAACAGACCTCCTACGGTCGAAACAGGGGTCCTGTTGATCGGTAGGGGTATGGCATACCGCAAAACGGACGAAACGGACTTGTGTTGGAGCACTACAGTCGAAACGGGGGTCCTATTCATCGGGAGGGGTGTGGCGTACCGCAAAACGGGACTCCACGGGATACTGTTCATCTCCATCATCGACCTCCTCCAGCCTCCACAGGCTCCTGTTCATCCAACCTCCACCACGCGCTACTCCACCGGCTACTGTTCAACCACCCCTCCACAGGCAACCCTCCACCATCTACTATTCATCCAGCCCTCCACACCACGAGGTCCTGTTCAACCACCCCTCCACGGGCACCCCTCCACTGTCTACTGTTCATCCAGCCCTCCACCACACCACGGGGTCCTGTTCATCCAGAGGCTACGCCACCGCTCACTGTTCATCCACCCCCCCGCAATGCTCACTGTTCATCCCAGAGGTAGCATCAATCGGCTTCAGTTAGTAGTAGTAGCGAAGGAATCGCTCGATCGGGTTCAGGTAACATCCATCGATTGATCGCTCGGGTTCAGTAACGCGTAGCCTGCAGTGTAATCGCTCGGGTTCAGTTAGAGCCCAACGCCTCGCTCGGGTTCAGTTAGAGCCAACGCCTCGCACACACGCGCGTACGTGTACGAGAGAAACGCGCATCTCTCGGCCCCCGACCTCCCACCGTAACCGGGAACTCCCCGAAATTTTCCTCCCCCTCGCTTCTACCACGTTTTTTTCCGTCATGGACGGCCCAAAGAATGTCATGCAGTTGCGTCTCTAGTCCGCCCAGGACAAAAAGCCCATTTTCTGTCATGATTTTTTGTCATAGAAGTAGGAGCCCACCACATCTATGATGATACCAGGTTTTGTCACAATTATTGTCATAGAAGTGTCATATGTATGACAGAAAAAAATTTCGTTCGGCCCAAAATGTCACGGATGTGTCTTTTTTTGTAGTGCACCTTTGAAGGACTCCGGTAGTGCTTTTCTTATAAAGCTCTCCCTCGTGGACCTTGTAGGCTTTAGATTGCCGCACTATGCAGCATGCCTCATTTTGGTCCTCGGGTAGTTCCTGCCTGGTTAGGTAGGCCACGAATGGTTCTGTCCACGGGGCGATGACGGCCATTATCATGTGGGCTGAGGGTGTTATTTCGATGGAAGAGCCTCCGATTGTGTCAGAGTGTTCGATATCTGGTGTTGTGGCCGGGTCCGGACTATTGTTACCGGTGTCCCCTTCCCATACCACGGATGGCTTAAACAGTTTTTCTAGGAAGATGTTATGTGGGATAGGGTCGCACTTAGCGCCGATACGGGCGAGGATATCCGCCGCCTGGTTGTTTTCCCAAGCCACATGGTGGAATTCAAGCCCCTCGAACCGAGCTGACATTTTGAGGACAGCGTTGCGATATGCCGCCATTTTCGGATCCTTGGCATCGAAGTCTCCATTTATTTGAGATATTGTGAGGTTCGAGCCCCCATGCACCTCCAGGCGTTGAATGCCCATGGAAACTGCCACCCGGAGACCGTGTAATAGGGCCTCATATTCGGCTGCGTTATTGGAGTCTGTGTATATTATTTGGAGTACGTATTGCATTGTATCTCCGGTGGGGGACGTCAGGACGACGCTAGCCCCCAGACTAGCCAGCATTTTAGAGCCGTCGAAGTGCATGATCCAATTGGAGTATGCGCTGTACTCTTTAGGGAGTTCGGCTTCTGTCCATTCGGCGACGAAATCGGCCAGTACTTGCGACTTAATGGCTCGCCGTGGTCTATATGTTATGTCGAACGGGAGGAGCTCGATGGCCCATTTGGCAATCCGGCCCGTGGCATCGCGGTTGTTTATTATGTCGTTGAGTGGTACTTCTGAGGCCACCATAATTGAACACACTTGAAAGTAGTGTGGTAATTTCCGGGATGCCATGAATACCGTGTATGCTATCTTTTGATAATGTGGGTACCATGATTTGCATGGAGTGAGGACAGTTGATACATAATATACCGGCTTTTGAAGTGGGAATTTATGTCCGTCCGTCTCTCGTTCGACGACGAGCACTGCGCTTACAACTTGGTGAGTTGCCACTATATATAACAGCATTGGTTCGCCGACATTTGGTGCGGCCAAGATTGGGTTGGTGGCCAAGATGGCTTTTATTTCTTCCAATCTGACCGTGGCTGCATCCGTCCACTCGAAGTGTTCAGTGCGCCGAAGAAGGCGATAGAGGGGGAGTGCCTTTTCTCCTAATCGGGAGATAAAGCGGCTTAAGGCCGCCACACATCAAGTTAACTTCTAGATTTGCTTGAGGTCAGTTGGGATAGCCAACTATGACAGAGCCCGAATCTTAGCCGGATTTGCTTCAATTCCTCTACTGGAGACGATAAAGCCCAGGAGCTTTCCGGCGGGTACGCCGAAAACACATTTTTCTGGATTGAGCTTAATGTCATATGTTCGGAGATTATCGAACATGAGCCTCAAGTCATCTATTAAGGAGTCCACATGTCTGGTTTTAACGACCACATCATCGACGTATGCCTCCACTGTTTTGCCGATCTGCTTTTCCAGACATGTCTTAATCATGAGCTGATACGTTGCGCCGATGTTATTGAGCCCGAAGGGCATTGTGTTAAAACAGAAGGGGCCATATGGAGTGATAAATGCCGTTGCGGCTTGATCGGACTCTGCCATCTTAATTTGGTGGTAACCGGAGTATGTGTCGAGGAAGCACAATGAGTCGTGTCCTGCGGTAGCGTCGATAATTTGATTGATGCGAGGGAGGGGGAAGGGATCCTTTGGGCAAGCCTTATTAAGGTCCTTGAAGTCGACACATAGGCGCCAGGATTTGTCCTTCTTTGGTACCATCACCAGGTTTGCTAGCCAGTCCGGATGCTTTATTTCTCTAATGAATCCGGCCTCCAGTAACTTGGCTAGCTCCTCTCCCATGGCTTGTCGCTTAGGTTCGGAGAAACACCGAAGAGTCTGCTTGAACGGCTTGAATCCCTTTAGAATGTTAAGGCTATGCTCGGCCAGCCTGCGTGGGATTCCTGGCATGTTTGAAGGATGCCAGGCGAATATGTCCCAATTCTCGCGTAGGAACTCTCGTAGTGCGACTTCTACAGCGGGGTTTAACTGTGCCCTGATGGATGCTGTTTTTGTGGGGTCCGTTGGATGGGCTTGGAATTTGACTATTTCATCCACTGGTTTAAAAGAGGTGGACTTGGATCTTTTGTCTAGTATCACGTCGTCCCTGTCCACTGTGGAGCGCATCGCGGTTAATTCCTCCGCCATAAGGGCTTCGGATAATGTCTCGAGGGCCAGTGCAGCTGTTTTGTTCTCGGCGCGGAGTGCTATGTCCGGATCACTAGCTATAGTGATGATTCCATTGGGCCCGGGCATTTTGAGCTTCATGTACCCGTAATGGGGTATGGCCTGGAAGATCATGAATGCCTCCCGCCCTAGAAGGGCGTGGTATCCGCTACTGAACGGGGCCACTTGGAATGTAATTTCTTCGGACCTGTAATTCTCCGGCGTGCCGAATACGACATCTAGTGTGATTTTCTGAGCGCAACGTGTCTCCCGACTAGGGATGATTCCTCGGAAGGTCGTGCAGCTTTGCTCAATGCGGTTTCTGTCTATTTCCATTTTTTGAAGAGTCTCCTCATAAATGAGGTTTAATCCGCTGCCGCCGTCCATGAGCACTTTAGTGAGCCGAAAGCCGTCCACAATTGGACTGAGGACCAAGGCGGCAGGTGCTCAGGCTGTTCGGAATTTAGGTTTGTCACTGGCATTGAAGGTGATAGCCGTGTCTCTCCATGGATTTATTGCTGCCACGTTGCAGACTTTGGCAAGGTTGCGGAGTGCTCACTTACGCCTATTATTTGAGGCGAAGGTCTCGAGGACTGTTAATACTGTATTGTTATCCACGGGAAGGTGCTCTGAGGTGCTTTGGATGAGGAGATCCTCACCGCTCTTGGCCACCTGCCGGAGTACCCAACATGCTCTAAGGCCGTGTGTTGGTATGGTATACGCTGTACTATGAATTTTGCAGGGCCCGTTAAGCCATCCCTCCAATACGGTTCCACGCCCTGTAGTGGTCTTTTGCTTCTTTGTAATTGAGTTGGGCGACTAATGAGAGTGCACCCTTTTAGTTAGGACTGGGGGTTTTGTCAGAGCCGGATTATCCCAAAATTTTGTTTGGGTTTTCTAGGCGCTTTCCATCGCACAGTACTTGCGTACTATGGCCGCCAAGTCAGCGAAGTGTGCTATGTCACGGCGACTTATGGCGTTGAGGATTCCCTTGTCCGTGCAATTGTTGCAAAAGAATGAAATTGCGTCTTCCTCGTGACAGTCCTTGACCTTGTTCATTACAAGGAGGAATCTGGCCCAATAGTGATGTACTGTCTCTTGGGGCTCTTGCCTAATGTGGGAAAGATCGTTTGTATCTGGGTGGGTGGGTGGATTTAAGTCCGAACCTTGACCCAATCTGAGACCCCGAGGCGGGGGAGTTTCCGATCTTGGAAGTTCGGGCTCCGGGATGTTGCCCCGCAGGTCCGGCATGCAGCCTAATTGTAGGTTCAGGGTTAGGGCGATGTCCTCCCGTGGGCGGGTATCCGGCTCAGAGAGCTCGGGAATCCGGACATAGTTCATCCTCAGGATAGAGGAAGAATTGCCGCATTGCTCCTCCACCACCGCTATCTGATGGGTGACCGGCGGAGAGTTAATCTCCCTTTGGTCGGGTTTAAGCCCAATCCGATTGTAGTCTGTAGCGACTCCCAGAGCGGCGATGCGATCCAAGAGCTCGTTCAAAGAGGAGAGCTCCATTGGATCCATCTACTCGGTGAATTTCGAGCCGATGTGGAGGCTTTTTTTGATGACCCGAGAAGTCATCGTCGGTGCAGTGGCCGAGCGGGCGGTCATGACAAAGCCGCCTAGTCAGAGAGTTTGGCCTATAGCCAGGGCTCCCCCAGAGGTGATGTTGTCCTTGACAACGAGACGAGCCATCCCTCCTTATGATGATGACACAATGGAACTCTCAATGAAAGCACCAATGTCGGTGTCAAAACCGGCGGATCTCGGGTAGGGGGTCCCGAACTGTGCGTCTAAGGCGGATGGTAACAGGAGGCAGGGGACACGATGTTTACCCAGGTTCGGGCCCTCTTGATGGAGGTAATACCCTATGTCCTGCTTGATTGATCTTGATGATATGAGTATTACAAGAGTTGATCTACCACGAGATCGTAGAGGCTAAACCCTAGAAGCTATCCTATGGTATGATTGTTCTTGTCCTACGGACTAAACCCTCTGGTTTATATAGACACCGGAGGGGGCTAGGGTTACACAAAGTCGGTTACAAGGGAGTAAATCTACATATCCATATTGCCAAGCTTGCCTT
Organism: Triticum aestivum; assembly: GCF_018294505.1. NCBI lineage: Eukaryota > Viridiplantae > Streptophyta > Magnoliopsida > Poales > Poaceae > Triticum > Triticum aestivum. Next base: position 656,770,200 of record NC_057797.1, read on the forward strand.
CCATGCCAAGAAAAGTCCCATCCGGACACGGGACGAAGTCTTCAATCTTGTATCTTCATAGTCCAACAGTCCGGCCAAAGGATATAGTCCGGCTGTTCGGAGACCCCCTAATCCAGGACTCCCTCAACAAGCATGTTGAATATAAGGACGATGATAGTGGATAATAATTGTCTTACATATTTAGGAACATAATTAAAAAAAGCCACATGCGGCAACGCCCAAAATACACAAGGGCAAAAGAAGAAGGAAGACAACGATCTGGCTCGCTGATCTCTATGTTGCTGCAGGCCGCGGGAACTAGTCTCCGCAGGGAGCGGCGATGAGCTCTTTCTTATCCTCAAGATGCTACTTGAGAGCATTCACGGATTCCTCCACCAGCCTTCTGCGCTCGATGCGCAACATGTCATTCTCGTCCATAAGTTTCTCGATGATGACGCCGGTCCTCTTCAACAAGGCAGTGGTCTTGTCGGGGGTTGGGTGCGACATATGCCAAAGGATGGCTTATCATGGTGGGGGCGAGTAGAATGTCGCCGGTGCCTGGAAACAGGATGAGGCGTAGACATGCAAGCCAGTGAATCTTACCCAGCTTCAGGGCTCTCCGGGGAGATAATACCCCTACTGCTGCTCTGCGGGGTCTCTGCATGATCACTATGGCAAAGTGTTTACACGATTGCTCCTTGAGCTGTTTCTTGGAGGTAGGAGAGGGCAAGGCTAGCTATCTCCCTCCTATATGATCTGGTCTATAGCTAATAGATTCCAACCCTTTGCATGGGTGCCCTGGGGGGTTTATATAGGCCTACCCCCAGGGGTACAATGGTAATCCGGCTGGAAGCGGGCCCAGCCGTCAGTGCCTCCGGCCTCCGTCTTCTCCGCCGACTGCTGGGGCCCGCCGACTGGTGGGCCCCGCCGACTGGCTAGGTACGGAGCCGACAGGCCGCGTCCGCCCCGGGCGGGTCTTGCCGGCTGCTGATTACTGTAGCCGTGCTTCTGATGACGGAGGCTTGGTCATGGAGTCGTGGCAACAGCCCCGCCGCCTGGCGGGCGATCACTATTGCCATTCTCCGTCACATCTAGTTAATGGTGCGTGGGCCCCGGGGGAGGAGCCGGCCGACTCTCGGGGGCCGACTTGTGGTGCACTTGCTGTCTTCTGGGATCCCGCTGGCCGGTGGGACCCGCCGCCCAAAGGTCGTATAGGCAAGCCATCGTGGGCGCAGGATTCGGTCCACCGGTGCTGATGTCAGGGCCAACATGGCAACAGTGCCACGCCGCACAGAGATCTCCGCGAGTACGGCGTACTGTGACCATGCTTGCCTTTGGAAAGGGGTGGGAGTAGTCTTCACTGTAGCCACTCCCCTGTCCTGTCCCTCGTGATGAGGACGTGGGGTTTTGCTGGAGTCGCGGGCCGACTCCCCAAGGCCGGCTTCTTGGGAAGTCGCCAGTCAGGAGTCGGCTGAAGTCGTTCCTGGGACTCGACCGCGAGTGGCTAGTCGGTGGCCTTGCCGCCGACTCCTCAGAAGGCGGCTCTTTGTCCTGGGGTCTTGAGGGGCGCAACCTGCCCCGATGTCTTGAAAGGTTCTGGGACTCGGGTTAGCCTACCCGTGGCCCATTACTCCGACAGTAGTCCCCGAAGCTGATGAGGCGCCGCAGACGATCGGCCGAGGAGCCTCAGCAGTTTCTCTTTCTGGGTGCCCGAGACATGGATCTTGGTTGACTTCTGCCGGGCCGGCTAGAAGGAGTCGGACTCGCCCAACTCTGACTCGTACAATATTTCGAACATCGCGGCGGGATCCAAGTAGCGTGCTGGCTAAGCCTCCAGGCCGCCGCCCGTTCCGGTCCTGTCACGTGATAACACGCGGCCGGGCCATTCTGCCAGCCTACGCGCGCGACGGGACAGGCCCGTAGGCGGGGCCCGCCACTACCGCGCCTTGGCGCCCGAGCGGATCTGCTATGGCCCAGGAGGACGGTTGGGATTCCCGTGGAGTTACTGCGCGCAGTAACTTTGTCGTGGAAATGTGGGGGTCGTGGGGCCGTGGGCGCAGTAAATCCCATGACCGCCCCCTCGGCTTCGCAACCCATGAGGCTATAAGTAGGGGGAGGAGGGGGGCGCGGCAGAGCACTCGCGCCCCTCCTTCCCGCTTCTCCTTGCTCTTCTCCTTCTTCTTCTTCTTCTTTGCTCCGCCGCGCGCCCAAGCTTCGACGAACGCCGCGGCGATCAACTCGTGATGAGTTCTTCTTCTGCCGCCGCGCCTCCCTCAGTGCGTTCTGGCACCTGGGACGGCTCAGAAGTTCACGACGACCACATCGAGTTCCTCCGCAAGACTCGTTGGCTCCTCGGCGAAGATTACGTGCGGGTGCGTCTTGCGCCGAGGGGGGAGATTTCCCCAGCGCCGGAGGAGGGCGAGCGGGTCATCTTCTGCTCGCACTGTCTGCGCGGATTGGGGCTGCCGGCGAGCAGCTTCTTCTGCTCTTTCCTGGAGTTTTACGGCTTCCAGCTGCACCACCTAACGCCCAACACGGTGGTGCTGCTGTCTGCCTTCGTGGCCTTGTGCGAAGGCTTCCTCGGAGTCCTCCTCACCCTCGAGCTCTGGGGGGAGTTCTTCTTCTCCAAGCTCGGCACCCAGGCTGCAGGCGTGCCGGCTCAATGCGGTGCTTTCATCGCCGTGCGGAGATTGGGGGCCGACAACCCTTTCCCCACCATCACGCTGATAAAGTTGGTGAACATGTGGCAGCGATCGTACTTCTACGTGAAGAGCGTCTTCGCGGGGGGCGATTGGGTCAACCTGCCGGCTTTCGAAGCCGGCCCGCCGGCTGGGAGACTGCCTAACTGGTCGTACCGGGCCAAGTCGCTGACGCCTACGGGAGCCGGCGCTGTCGCGCGACTCTGAGTGCTGACGCAGTCGGAGGGCTTGACTGGTCCAGACCTGCTGGCCGCCTTTGTGGCGCGCCGAGTTCTCCCGCTCCAAGGCCGCCCCCACATGATATGCCAAATGAGGGGGCGCCGTGACCCGAGTCGGATGTGCACCAAGGACATGGCTCACGAGGAGGTGGCCTATATGGTGAACTACCTCTCAGATAGCAAGTTGCTGGAGGACTGGCGATTCGGCAAGGAGCCGTACTCCCGCGCCAACCCCCCACCCACAGTGAGTTGCCTTTTCTTTCTTTCTTTGGATTGTCTTCTTCTTGCCGAGTTTGTTTTGTGCAACCTAACCAGTCAGCTTTGGTCAAAATCCCCTCCCCCATTCACCAGCCGACACCTTGGGGCCGGCCCGCGAGTTCCTTGCCGACCGGGCGGAGAGCGACGTCGACGCCCCCGATCTGGGGGCGGCGGCTTTGGAAGATGACACCGAAGGAGGAGGCGGCCCACGGCTCAGGGCCAGTCTAGAGGACTGGCCGGACGATGATGAGGAGGTCGCCCCCCGCCCCCGGCCAGGAGCCAACCATCCCGGCGCGGGCTCTTCTGCCACGCCGGGTGCTCTAGGCGGCGGGAAGAAGCGCAGGGCCATGCCGACTTTGTTCGATAGTCGGCCAAAGAAGCCCAAGAGTTCGGCTACGGCGACCAAGCGGGACGAGGCGGCCGCGAAGGCCATCCGCTTCCGCAAGGAAGTAAAGAAGCCGCCACTGGTCTCCGCGTGAGTACTCCGTCTTAACACTTTATTCTTTCTCTGTAGCTTTGTCTGAGTCTTTTACTGGCTTCCCTCGCTTCAGGGCTCCCCTCACTCTTGAGAGGGTTGTCGCTGCCTCCGTCATGGGGTCATCGGAGACGTCCGCCACCACTCGGCGGATTGACCCTGCTGCTGACCTCCGGGAGGCAACGGAGCGGAACGCACAGGAGAAGCGCAACGAGGAAGAGACTGCCCACCTGGAGAAGGTGGAGGCCGATAAGGCGGAGGCCTCCACCAAGAAGAAACTGGCCGAGGCCGAAGCCGTCGCCGCGATGAAGCGGCAGGCTGAGGAGGCCGCGCACCACCAATCAGCGGTGTTCGTCACCCCGCTGAACTCTGCGCTGCCGCCTCCGGAGTTCACGGGGCAGACTGGGGAAGCCGGTGGCGAGAACCCCATCCTGGAGAGGGAAGGCGGCGGCTCCTCCACGTCGGATGTGATCGTTTCACCGCCACCTCCGCCGCCGTCTAGGAGTGCGCAAGGCGAACAGCCGGCGGATCCGCCGGTGCCGCCGACTGAAGACGAGGTCATGGCGAGGCTACTCCTTCAAGTCGGCTCGCCAACGCGCCGCCGTCTTGAGAAGGCGACCTCGGCGCCACGCCCCCTGGAGACCGGCACCGCCAGCTCGGCAATCCCAGACGCTGAAGCGATGAGCGCCGCGCCCATTGGGTGGGTGCAGGGAGGCGGCACAGGGCCGCTGAACCAGGCGCTTTTGGACGTCCAAATGAAGCTTCGAGCTGAGGGCGACGCCATCCAGAACTGCCCCAAGGCGTACCTGGCATCGCGGGCAGCCGTCGGGTATGTTTTCTCTTTGGTCCTTGTTTTCTTGTTCCTCTCTGTGGGGGCGCGCCAGCGCACCCACTGGGTGTAGTCCCCGAGTTTCGGGCCGACTGCTGAGCAGGCGGCCCGGAACTCCAATTGGTGAGCTCCAGGTACTAACTTTTGTCTGAAATATTTGTCACAGGACTATCACAACCTCCGCGTTACTGCCTTCAACCGTAACGTTGAAGAGCTGGGCAAGCGGAGCGCCTCCAGCAATGAGCCGCGTGCGACCGAGCCGACTATCGCCGGAGGCGATCAAGCCGAGACTGCCCGTCCAGCCGCCCCAACGCCTGGCGCTGCCGGTTCCTCCGACCCTCCGAATCCGTTTGCCGCTTCCTAAGCTTCCGCCTTATCTTTATTTTGTCTGCTTTAGTAGTCTTGAAGAACTTGTTAATCGCACAATTCCACCCACGGCGTGTACTTTGAACTTCTTCTCGAAGATTCGGCCAAGGGCCTATGTTATGTAAATATTTATCCGAATTCTATCTTTTCTTGCTCATTGCTCTTTTGGCCTTTTCCTTTGCCGCTTTCCCTTAGTTGCCTATCTTGCCAGTCGGACAGCCGCTCTGCAGACTGCCGTTGGATCAAATGCTTGGCTACTTTGGGAAGGCAAGTACTTAGCCGTTTTAGAGTTTTTTAGCAAGTTGGATAGAAGGCGGTGAGCCGACTGGTTAATAGGAAGGCTGGAAACCGGCTTTAAGCTATGTTCTATGCTTTGAGTCCTTAGCCATTTTTCATGTGAGCGCCCATTCTACCTTACTCCTGCCCACCGTACAGTCGCTCTGCGAGCTGCGGCTTCTGACAGGAGACGGCTTAGTCATCACACACTACTTGTCCGGCTACAGGAAGCATTTCATAGTGCAAGGCGGCAAGTCCCTGGGCCGACCTGTCGAGCCCGGTGCCCAGCGGCATAACAAAGAGTAACATACTCGTAGGCATAACTTTTATCATATAGACAAAAGAGGGCAGTCCCCGAGCTCGTCTCGGGGGCCCCAAAGTCTTGGTACTTTAATATAAAGGGTAGCATGGTACATACTGCATCAACTGTAAAATCTTCGGAGGAGATTTGCATTCCATGGCCGCTCTGTCTCTTTGCCGGAGTCGTCGCTCTTGCGTGCTCAGGGCTTCTGAGCGTCAATCAGGTAGTAGGAGTCGTTGCCCAGCACTTTGCTGATGATGAAATGGCCTTCCCAAGGTGCCGACAGCTTGTGCTGGCCGGCTGTTCGCTGGATCAGTCGGAGAACAAGGTCGCCTTCTTGGAAAGATCTTGGCTTGACCTTCCTGTTGTGGTATCGGTGCAGACACTGCTGGTAGATGCTGGACCGTCTGAGTGCCAACAGCCGGCCCTCTACTAGCAGATCGACGCCGTCTTGACGTGCTTCTTCTGCTTCCTCCTCGGTGTACATGGTGACTCGCGGGGAGTCGAACTCTATGTCCGTTGGTATGACAGCTTCGGCACCGTAGACGAGGAAGAAAGGCGTGAAGCCGGTTGACTTGTCTGGAGTCGTGCGCAGATTCCAGAGGACGGCTGGCAACTCATCGAGCCAGCAGCCAGCCGAGTGCTCTAGAGGCTCGACCAGCTGGGGCTTGATGCCGGACAGGATGAGGCCGTTTGCTCACTCCACCTGGCCGTTTGACTGTGGGTGGGCGACGGACGCTAGGGCCAGTCGGATGCCCGGTGTTGCGCAAAAATGGGCCAAGGCGCCTTTGGCAAAATTTGTGCCGTTGTCGGTGATGATGTTGTGTGGTATGCCATACCGAATTGTGATATCGGAGATGAAAGTCACGGCAGTCGGACCGTTCAGTTTCTTGATTGGCTTCGCTTCTATCCACTTGGTGAACTTGTCCATTGTGACAAGTAAGTGAGTTAAGCCACTTCGTGCCGTCTTGAATGGTCCCACCATGTCTAGAGCCCAAACTGCGAAAGGCCAGGCAATGGGGATGGTCTTGAGTGCAGAAGCCGGCTGGTGCGGCTTGGAGCTGAACTTCTAGCACCCTTTGCATTTTTGGACCAATTCCTTGGCCTCTTCTAAGGCAGTCGGCCAGAAGAAACCGTGTCAAAAGGCTTTTGCGACGAGTGCCCTTGAAGCCGCATGGTGGCCGCACTTGCCTTGATGGATGTCTTTGAGAATTGCTTGGCCTTGCTCTGGCTCTACGCAGCACTAGTAGACACCAGTGACGCTGCACCTGACCAGCTCTCTGTTGACTATGGTGTAGGATGCCGCTCGGCGTTGTACTTGCCGGGCTGAGGTCTCATCAGTCGGTAGCTCTTTGCTCACCCGGAATTTGAGGATGGGCTGGGCCCATGAGGGTGCTGCTATTTCTTCGACTGCCAGAACTGCGACTTGGACGAGGGCGGCTGGGCTGGGAGGCGGTGGGTTGGAGTGAACAACCGCTTGCTGGGTTAATGAAGTCCCTGGGCCGACTGGCGCGGCTCTTGGGCCGAGTTTTGGAGTCTTCGAGCCCGCTGCCATAGTCCCCGGGCTAGGTACTGCAGTCCCTGGGCCGGCCTCGACTGTGGTGGCTTTGGAGCCATCTGCCAAAATCCCCGTACTGTCTGCCAGGGCTCTGGAGTCGGATCCGACTTCTTCGGGAGGAGCCGACATGAAGATGGAGTATGATTCTGGTGAAGGCTTGACAGACGGCTTGAGGAGGCGTTGAAGGGCGACGCCTGATGGTATTGCTTGGCGTGTAGAGCCGATTCGTGCCAAGGCGTCTGCTTGGTCGTTGTCGTTTCTTGGCACATGGAGGAATTCGCACCCCTCGAAATACGCACTGAGTTGCTGCACGAGGAAACAGTAACTCGCCATGTTCGCATCCTTGGCGTCCCAGTCGCCAGACGACTGCTGGACCACTAAGTCCGAGTCGCCATAACACAGGATCCGGCGAATGCCGAGTTCTTTGGCAAGCCGGAGCCCGTGAATGAGCGCCTCGTACTCGGCGACGTTGTTGGAGGCGGCAAAATGGATTTGCAGTGCGTATTTGAGCTTGTCGCCTTTAGGAGAAGTGAGGACAACGCCGGCTCCCAAGCCGGTGCGCATCTTGGAGCCGTCGAAATGCATCCGCCAATGTCGGGCACTGGAGGCAGGTACTGGGTCTCGGCCCAGTCGACGAGGAAGTCGGCCAGTGCTTGCGACTTGATGGTGGTGCGGGGCTGGTAGTAGATGGTGTAGGGAGCCAGCTCTATGGCCCATTTGGCCACTCGGCCAGAGGCATCTCGGCTTCCAATAATCTCGGCAAGTGGGGCCATGCAGACCACAGTGATTGGATGCTCTTGAAAGTAAGGCTTCAATTTCTTGGCGGTAAAGTGCACGCCATAGCACATCTTCTGGTAGTGAGGGTAGTTCTGCTTGGAGGCTGACAGTACTTCGCTCAGGTAATATACCGGTCTCTGGACAGGTAGCGCCTTGCCTTCCTCCTTGCGTTCCACTACAATGACCGTGTTGACTACCCGGCTGGTGGCGGCGATGTACAGGAGCATAGGTTCCTTAGGAGTCGGAGCCGCCAGAACGGGTGGAGTAGTCAGCATCTTCTTTAGCTGGAGAAAAGCTTCGTCTGCCTTGTGGTTCCACTCGAAAAAGTGGTCTTCTTCATGAGTTGATATAAGGGGAGAGCTTTCTCGCCCAACTGATTGATGAATCGGCTGATGGATGCCAGGCAGCCGGTGAACTTTTGCACGTCCAGCAGTCGGCTGGGTACCTCCATCCTCTCAATGGCCTTCATCTTTACAGGGTTGCATTCTATGTCGCGTTCAGAGACCAGTAAGCCAAGGAGCTGGCCGGCTGGTACTCCGAAGATGCACTTCTCGGGGTTGACCTTGATCTGGAATCGGTGCAGGTTCTCAAAGGTCTCCTTGAGGTCTTCCAGCAGTGTTCCACGCTTTTCCGTCTTCACCACCACATCGTCCACGTAGACGTGGGCGTTCCTGCCGAGTTGCTTGAGGAGGCACTTCTGCATGAAACGCTGAAAGGTGGCGCCAGCATTCCTCAAGCCGAATGTCATGGTGAGGTAGCAGAAGGCTCCAAACGGCATGATGAAGGCGGTCTTTAGTTTGTCAGCCGGGTTCAGCTTGATCTGGTGATATCCTGAATATGCATCCAAAAAACTCAACAGCTCGCATCCGGCGGTGGAGTCTATCACCTGATCAATTCTTGGTAGAGCAAACGGGTCCTTGGGGCAGGCTTTGTTGAGGCTCGTGTAGTCAATACACATTCGCCACTGCTTGTTCTTCTTCAGCACCAGGACCGGATTTGCTAGCCACTCTGGAAAGAATACTTCCATAATGAAGCCGGCTGCTAGGAGTCGGGCTATTTCTTCTCCGACAACTCTTCTCTTCTCTTCTGATAGGCGGCGCAGGGGCTGCCTGACCGGCTTTGCATCAGATCGGACATGTAACTTGTGCTCGGCGAATTCCGTCGGTACACCGACATGTCTTTGGGGGACCATTTGAAGATGTCCTGATTCTCACGGAGGAAATCGGCGAGCTCGCCTTCCTATTTGCTGTCGAGGTTTGCTCCTACGACTGCGTACCTCTCTGGGTGCTCCGGATCCAAGGGTATCTTCTTTGTCTCCTTGGCCGGCTTGAACGAACCCTCAGCCTCCGACTCCTTTGGGTTAGGCGATACCTCTGGCTGCTTGCCGGCCATCGCCACAACCCGTTCAAGGAGCCGCTTCTCGGCCGCGATCACCAGGGACTCGGCTAGCCGACTGCTCTCAGCCGCATAGGCAGACAACTTCCGGTAGTCGAGGGCTACAGTCAGAATTCCCCTGGATCTGGGCATCTTCATTTTGAGGTAGGTGTAGTGGGGGACCGCCATGAACTTGGCCAGGGCGGGTCGGCCAAGTAGCGCATGGTATGGTCTCTCAAGGTCCACCACCTCAAACCAAACTAACTCTCGACGGAAGTGATCTTTGTATCCAAAGAGGACGTCCATCAGGATCTTGCTGATTGGTGAGCAGGAAAGCCCAGGAACAATGCCGTGGAACACAGTCCGGCTGTTCTGAAGCTGTCTTTGCTTGATTCCTAATTTCTCCATGCTATCCTTGTACAGGATGTTAATGCTGCTGCCTCCGTCTATCAGAATTTGTGAGAAATGAGCAGCTCGTTTATCCGTGGCAAAGGTGGCATCTAGGACCAAGGCATAAGAGCCCGGACTCGGCATCACCTCTGGGTGATCAGCCCTGCTCCAGCTAATAGGCTTTTCGGACCAGTGCATGAACTCTGGCGTCTCCGATGCTACTGCATTCACCTCTTGTCTCTGCAGCCGCCTGCTGCGTAGATCATCAGCCATACTGGTAAATACCATGTAGGCTCCGTGTTCTTCGGGGTATTCGTCTTGTACTGCGCCGACTGGCCTGACAGCCGGCTGCTGGGGCGGAGGCGGCGGCGGCTGCCCAGCAGGCAAGGGAGGTAGGAGGTCGTCTCCTTTGGCGATCCTGGTGAGCCAGTGGCACTTCTGGGTGGTGTGACTCGACGGCTTCATGCCGCTATGGAACTTGCAAGGTCCATCCAGTGTCTGCTTGTAGGAGAAGGCTGGCAACCAGTTGGGCTTGCCGCCTTTCTGTCGCTTGGGCGGAGGCTGCCCATCCGGCTGCTGGGCTTCAACTGTCGTGACCTGCCGGCTGCTGGAAGCCGGCTGCAGGGCCTTGCGCTTGTGGTCGCTCTACTGTTGTCGCCGACTGGCGTCTCCCGCCGGAGTTCTTGGAGCCTGAGGGGCCACTTTGGCAGTCGCGCTAACTTGAATTTCTGCCTTCATGGAGGAGTCGGCCGTGGCGTACTTGTCTGCTATGATTAGCAGCTCGTCGAGGGTTTCTGGCTCGTCGCAGAGGAGCTTGTTCTTGAGGAGGGTGCCTTCTCTGCACCCGGCTGTGAAGTACTCAATAGCCTGCACCTCATGCACGCCCTTGCAGGAGTTCCGAAGCTCGGCCCAATGCGTGAGGTAGTCGCGAGTCGACTCGTCGGGACCTTGCATGCACAAGGAAAGCTGACGAGACTTGGGAGGGCGCTTGTATGTGCTGGTGAAGTTGCGGACGAATGCCTCGGTGAAGTCGATCCAGCTATTGATGCTGTGGGGCTCCAGGCTGTTCAGCCATGTCCGGGCCGTGCCCTGGAGCAAGAGCGGAACGTATTTTACGGGGACACGCTTGTTGCCGTTTGCTATGCTGACAGCCGTGGAGTAGTCGACCAGCCAGTCTTCTGGCTTCACGGAGCCGGTGTATTTGGGCGTGTCTCTTGGGAGCGTGAACCCTTTGGGAAAGGGCTCGTCTCAAATGCGGGGCCCGAAACAAGGCGGACCCAACTCATCTTCTTCTTCCAGCTCCAGGGATCGGTGAAGCCGGTCGATCCGGTGGCGGGCGTTGTTTTCTCCGACTCCCTCTCGGCGGCCAAGGCGGTCGCCGAGAGTCGGATGGTCAACAGGCGGCGGGGAGACTCGCCTCTCCTTGCGAGGAGGAGGAGGCAGACAGTCATCGCGTCGTTCCACTACTCTCGGGCTGCCGTCTCAGTCGCGCTCTATGGTAATGTGAGTCCAACTATGGCTGACCGCCGGATCCTTGTCTCTTCTTCCTCGGGCGCCGCCAGTCGGCGTCCGAGACGTTGCGCCTTGGTCTCGGTGAAGGTCAACGTTTTGCCGCTGTGGCGCCTCTGTGTGGCAGCCAGCCTCGTTTTGCGCGGCAGCCGCGTCGAGGAGCCGCTGGACTCGCTCCATCATCAGGCGACGCTCTTCGCCCTTGAAATTGTCCAGCTTGTTCGGCGCCACCTGGGCGGCTCAGATGTTCTCCACTGGTGTAGCATACACATGGCGACTTGCCCCGAACAGGTTGGCGATGGCTACGCCGCGCTGCTGGACCGCGCCAAGGCGGTTGGGCCCTGCTGGGGCCGGTGAGCTGCCAACAACGCCATCCATCTCTCGTTGGTAGGCTTCTAACAAGCGTCTCATGCTAGCCTGCTTCTTCGCGCCTTCGACGAGCTGAAGGCGGCGCGCCTCCAACGTCTCCGCGTCAGCGTCTTCCGGAATGGGTGCAATCAGGTCTTGTAGCGCCGCGCCAAGTGGGTCATGCGCTCCTCCGCCGGGAGGCTCGTCATGACTAATGACGAGCACCTCGGTGACGGTGCTTCCATCGCTCTCCGTGCGAGGGAGAGGTTCGTCGTAGACCACCACATCAGTGGGGAATGCGTCGAGCGACGCGGTGTCGGAGTCGACCAGCATCGGGTCGGTGGAGCCTACAGACTCCAAGTCCATGGCAGGCTCGCCGGAGACGTGGAGTTGATCGAGGAGGCCCGTGAGGAGGCTCTCGGAGCCGCCCGTGCCTGCGTCGGATGCTGGTTCGCCGGAGATGCGAACCTCGCCGACAAGTTCGGCGAGGCGGCTAGCTGCGCAGGCGATCTCAACGCCGTGCAGCGCATCAGCACTGACTCCGTCTGGCGTGCCTGGCTGGCTGCGCTCGCTAGGGAGGAAAAGGGTTCCCATCCAGAACAGGTCTCCGGACGATGGTGCACCAGGCCCCACGGTGGGCGCCAAATGTCGGGGGTTGGGTGCGACATATGCCAAAGGATGGCTTATCATGGTGGGGGCGAGTAGAACGTCGCCGGTCCCTGGAAACGGGATGAGGCGTAGACATGCACGCCAATGAATCTTACCCAGCTTCAGGGCTCTCCGGGGAGATAATACCCCTACTGCTGCTCTGCGGGGTCTCCGCATGATCACTATGGCAAAGTGTTTACACGATTGCTCCTTGAGCTGTTTCCTGGAGGTAGGAGAGGGCAAGGCTAGCTCTCTCCCTCCTATATGATCTGGTCTATAGCTAATAGATTCCAACCCTTTGCATGGGTGGCCTGGGGAGTTTATATAGGCCTACCCCCTAGGGGTACAATGGTAATCTGGCTGGACGCAGGCCCAGCCGTCAGTGCCTTCGGCATCTGTCTTCTCCGCCGACTGTCGGGGCCCGCCGACTGGCTAGGTACGGAGCTGACAGGCTGCGTCTGCCGCGGGCGGGTCTTGCCGGCTGCTGATTACTGTAGCCGTGCTTCTGATGACGCGGGCTTGGTCATGGAGTCGTGGCAACAACCCCGTCGCCTGGTGGGCGATCACTATTTCCATTCTCCGTCACATCTAGTTAATGGCGCGTGGGCCCCGGGGGAGGAGCCGGCCGACTCTCGGGGGCCGACTTGTGGTGCACTTGCCGTCTTCTAGGATCCCGCTGGCCGGTGGAACCCGCCGCCCAAAGGTCGTACAGACAAACCATCGTGGGCGCAGGATTCGGTCCACCGGTGCTGATGTCAGGGCCAGCATGGCAACAGTGCCACGCCGCATAGAGATCTCCGTGAGTACGGCGTATTGTGACCATGCTTGCCTTTGGAAAGGGGTGGGAGCAGTCTTCACTGTAGCCACTCCCCTGTCCTGTCCCTCTTAATGAGGACGTGGGGTTTTGCTGGAGTCGTGGGCCGACTCCCCAAGGCCGGCTTCTTGGGAAGTCGCCAGTCAGGAGTCGGCTTATCCTGAAGTCGTTCCTGGGACTCGGCCGCGAGTGGCTAGTCGGTGGCCTTGCCGCCGACTCGTCAGAAGGAGGCTCTTTGTCCTGGGGTCTTGAGGGGCGCAACCTGCCCCGATGTCTTGAAAGGTTCTGGGACTCGGGTTAGCCTACCCATGGCCCATTACTCCAACAGGTCTCCTCCTGCTGCTCTGCACATCCGATGATCTTCGCCCTCAGCAGGTCGTGCTCGGCCCGGAGCTTCGCATTGCTCTCATTTAGTTGCCAGATGACGCCAACAAAAGAGGCTTTCATGTCGTCCCGCAACCTCGCCCAGCCAGAAATCTGATCCATCTGGCTATGGACGATCGCATGCATGCGCGTGTAAGAGTCCTCGCCTGCCCGCGAGACATTTTCCCAGGCTGCCGCGGCACGAGAGGACATCTTTCCTGCATTCGCGGCACGACGGGACATCTCTTCTGCTTCTGTGACGAGGCCGGACCAGTCTGCCGCATCGACGACATGGTGGGACCTACGTGCTGCTTCGGCGGCGCGGCGGGACCTTTGTGTTGCTACGGTTGCGCGGCGGGACATGCCGGATGCGTTCGCGGCGAGGCGGGATATCTCTCGTGCTTCTGCTTTCATGCTCGCATCTCCCTGGTGGCAATCTCTTGACCCAGAACTCACACTCGCCATGGCAGACGCAAAGGGAACGATGATGAATGACTTTGTTTTTGTGGATGAGGAGTTGAGGAGGAATGTGCAGTCATCTTGGAGTAGTAGTATTTATAACCGAGTAGTAATACGCTCCTAAGTGGGAAACCATTTAGGTTCTGATCGGTGTGAACAGGTTTGCAATTTGGAATGTGACGGGATGCATGCTCAAAATTTACTGACGGTTATAAGTGCGGCACTATTCCTAGAAGGCGTAACGTGGGCACGTACGCCTTCTCGGCCGCGTACGTGGCGTTTGCACCATAGGGTGCACTGTAATAGGCAATGTTAGCACACGTCTTGTGCCAACAACCGTGCGCGCTCATTATTACCATCACGCACACTTCTTTTAATTAGAATGTGGGTGCCCGTCTAGCGCACACACGTTAATCTATCTAGCTGTTTCAGTTTGTTGTGGCTAATCGCAAACAGTTCATCCATGTGAAGTGTATGCCATCAATCGTAGACACTTTGATCTGGCTGACCCGTTTATGTTCTATTGCCTAATCGTAAATAGTTAATCCTTCTGAAGCTTATGCCCTCAATCACACACACCTTGATCTGGCTGACCATTTCTTTTGTGTTTCCTAATCACAAACAGTTCATCCGAGTGAACCGTATGTTGTATATCGCACATGCCTTCATCAGGCTGCCCGTTTTTGTTGTTCCGCCTCATCGCAAACAGTTCATTAGACTGAACCATATGCCCCGCATCACACACACAACTAAAATCTGAACCATGTTTGATGGCTCCGCCATCGCAAACTGCATACACCTTTTTTGACGGTTCTTTTACACCACCGTTTGTGATTATTGCATCACACATAGTTTCGTCGAAGGGTCTCTGATCGTAGTGTCACGTTAGCAGCATCCTGCAGTAGTGCTTGTCCAACAGTTCATTCCCTGAAAACACAACCAGCACAACTATCTAGGAAATCCCTAGAAGCATCGATCAGTACATTATAGAAGATATCAAGTATTTCATTTTTCTTAAGAGGATGATCAGGCAAAGCATTAAACAATTGGAGAAGCCTCCCCCAAGCTTTTGGGAGACTCTCTTCTTCAATTTGCGCAAAGTTAAATATTTCCTGTAAGGCAGCTTGTTTCTTATGAGCAGGAAAATATTTTTCAGAGAAGTAATAAATCATATCCTGGGGGCGACACACACAACTAGGAGCAAGAGTATTGTACCATATTTTAGCATCACCCTTTAATGAGAACGGAAATGATTTGAGAATATAATAATAGCAAATCTTCTCATCATGAGCAAAAATGGTGGATATGTCATTTAGCTTAGTAAGATGTCCCACAACAGTTTCAGTTTCATAACCATGGAAAGGATCAGATTCAACCAAAGTAATTAACTCTGGGTTGACAGAGAATTCATAATCCTTAGCATCACCCTTTAAGGAGAATGGAAATAATCTGAGAATATAATAATAGCAAATCTTCTCATCATGAGCAAAAAGGATGGCTATGTCATTCAACTTAGTAAGATGTCCCACAACAGTTTCAGTTTCATAACCATGGAAAGGATTAGATTCCCCCAAAGTAATTAACTCTGGGTCGACAGAGAATTCATAATCCATATCATCAAGAAAGATAGGTGAAGTAGTAAACATAGGATCACATTTCATTCTAGCATTC
This sequence comes from Triticum aestivum, assembly GCF_018294505.1. Taxonomy (NCBI): domain Eukaryota; kingdom Viridiplantae; phylum Streptophyta; class Magnoliopsida; order Poales; family Poaceae; genus Triticum; species Triticum aestivum. The sequence continues at coordinate 656,785,512 of NC_057797.1, forward strand.
ATAGATTTTTCTTTGAGTTTGCATAATAATTTCTTAAGATCAACCCTATCATTGCAAGCAAGAAAGTCTCTAGTTGTCTCCTCATCCATAACATAACCTTCCGGTATCTTAGGCATTTCATATCTAGGGGAACTAGATTTAATAGGTGTTTCAAGATTTTCAGTTTCAAGCTCTTCATCAGTTCTAGCAATTTGTTCATCAAGAAATTCACCTAGTGGCACATTATCATCAAGAAAGGTACTAGCATCATCATGAGTATCATTCATCGCAGAAGTAGCATCACCACTGACTTGTGACATAACAAGATTAATAGCATGTGGTGGTGTTGCAAGTCTACTTATAACAGAAGCTGAATCAAGTGCAAAGCTAGATGACAGTTCCTTACCTCCCCTCATCTTAGAGGGAAAAATCTTAGTCTTAGCATCCTTTAGATTCTTCATAGTGATAGTTTGATAATAATCCCAAGTGACTCAACAAATATAGCTATGCTCCCCGGCAACGGCGCCAGAAAAAGGTCTTGATAACCCACAAATATAGGGGATTGCAACAGTTTTCGAGGTAGAGTATTCAACCCAAATTTATTGATTTGACACAAGGGAATCCAAAGAATATTTGCAAGTATTAGTAGTTGAGTTGTCAATTCAACCACACCTAGAGATTAATTATCTGTAGCAAAGTGATTAGTACCAAAGTAGTATGATAGCTTTGATAGTATTAGCTACAGCAATAGTGACGGTAACAGTGATAGCAATGATTTTGTAGCAAGTGCAATAGTAACAATAGCAGTAGTAACTTAACAAGAACAATATAAGAGAAATTCGTAGGCATTGGAACGATGAATTCGTTGGATGATATTCATCATATAACAGTCATAACCTAGGGCGATACGACACTAGCTCCAGTTCGTAAATATAATGTAGGCATGTATTTCGTAAATAGTCATACATGCTTATGGAAAGAACTTGCATGACATGTTTTGTCCTACCCTCCCGTGGCAGCGGGGTCCTATTGGAAACTAAGGGATATTAAGGCCTCCTTTTAATAGAGAACCAGAACAAAGCATTAGCACGTAGTGAATACATGAACTCCTCAAACTACGGTCATCACCGGGAAGTGTCCTGACTATTGTCACTCCGGGGTTGCCGGATCATAACACGTAGTAGGTGACTATAACTTGCAAGATTGGATCTAGAACATAGATATAATGGTGATAAGACAAACGGTTCAGATCTGAAATCATGGCACCAGGGCCCAAAGTGACAAGCATTAAGCATGACAAAGTCATAGCAACATCAATTTGAGAACATAATGGATAATAGGGATCAAAGCCCTAAAAAAACTAACTCAATTATATGATGAATCTCATCCAACTCCTCACCGACCAATGAGCCTACGAAGGAATTACTCACTCCCGGTGGGGAGCATAATGGAATTGGAGATGGAGAAGGGTTGGTGATGACGAAGATCGAAGATCCCCCTCTCCGGAGCCCCAAACGGACTCCAGTTCTGGCCTCTCGATGAAGAATAGGAGGTGGTAGTGGCTCCATCTCATGAAACACGATAATTCTTTCTTCCTGTTTTTTCTCTCCGAAAATGTGATTTTATAGTATTAGGGTTGGAGTCTGCGAGGCCACCAGGTGGGGACAACTCACCTGGGCACGCCTGGAGGGGGGCGCCCTGGTGGGTTGTGCCCACCCAAGTGCCCCCCTCCGGTGGTTCCTGGCTCTAGAAATCCTTATTTATTGAATAAAAATCCTCGCAAAGTTTCGTTCCAATCCGAGAACTTTTATTTCTGCACAAAAACAACACCATGGTAGTTCTCCTGAAAACATCGTCAGTCCGGGTTAGTTTAATTCAAATCATGCAAATTAGAGTCCAAAACAAGAGGAAACGCGTTAGGAAAAGTAGATACGGCGGAGACGTACCAGGGTGTGTGTCTACATACCCTTGTAGACCGAAAACGGAAGCATATATAACGTGGTTGATATAGTCATACTTTTCGCGATCCAATCACGATCCAAATCGATCTAGCGCCGGACGGACGGTATCTCGGAGTTTAGCACACGTGTGGCTTGGTGACGTCTCCTCCTCCATGATCCAACAAGCGAAGGGGAGAAGTAGATAGGATCACGACCAACATGACAGCATGGTGGTGATGGTGGTGGTACACCGGCAAGGCTTCGCCAAGCCAAGACGGGACAAGGTGGTGGGACAGACGGGGAGGGGCTGCGCCAAGGGAAGGGTTTGGTGTGTTTGCCCCCAGCACCCCTCCCCTCTTTATATAGGGGCGTGGGGGCGGATGCCCTCGTCCAAGCCACGGGGCGGTGGCCCCCCTTCCAATCCAAATTAGGGGGCGGATGTCCCTCCTCCAAGCCAGGGCGCCCCCCTTCCAATTCAAGGGGCGGATAACCCACCCCTCAAGCCATACGCCCCCTTCTAGCCGCATGCGCCCGGTGAGGTGAGGCTATCTTGGCCCATGTAGGCCTGGGACACCCACTAAGGGTCCATGTGGCCCTCTGGGCTGGTTGGTCCCTCTGGCAGACCTTCGGAACCCTTCGGTCTTCGGTCTTCTTCATCACCAACCCTCCCCCATCACCAATTTCATGACTAAAAGTCTCAAATCGGATACCATCTTGCAATATATTCTGAATGGTGGAGCAGTCAGATTTAATATTCATGCTTAACACAGGCACCAAATAACAATTTTTTGGGTTTAAAACTAATCCTGAAGGTAGATATAGGGGGAGCGTGCCGACGGCGATCACATCAACCTTGGAGCCATTTCCAACGCACATCGTCACCTCGTCCTTAGCTAGGCTCCATTTATTCCACAGCTCCTGTGTTGAGTTACAAATATTAGCAACCGAACCAGTATCAAATACCCAAGAGCTACTACGAGCACTAGTAAGGTACACATCAATAACATGTATATCAAATGTACCTTTGTTAAAATTGACAACATTCTTATCTGCCAAGTACTTGGGGTAGTTCCACTTCAAGTGTCCATTCCCCTTGCAATAGAAGCACTCAGTCTCAGGTTCGGGTCCAACCTTGGTTTTCTTCATGGGAGCGGCAATTGGTTTTTGGTTCTTCTTGAAGTTCTCTTTCTTCCCCTTGCCTTTCTTGAAACTAGTAGTCTTTTGACCATCAACACTTGATGCTCCTTCTTGATTTCTATCTCCATGTCCTTAAGCATTGCGAAGAGCTCGGGGATCGTTTTCTCCATCCCTTGCATATTATAGTTCATCACAAAGCCCTTGTAGCTTGTGGCAGTAACTGGAGAACTCTATCAATCGGTACTTCATCTGGAAGATTAACTCCCACCTGATTCGAGCGTTTGTAGTACCCAGACATTTTGAGTACGTGCTCACTAATGGGGCTGTTCTCCTTCATCTTGCAGCTAAAGAACTGACTGGAGGTGTCATACCTCTCAACCCGGGTGTGAGCCTGAAATACCAATTTCAGCTCCTGGAACATCTCATATGCTCTGTGGTGCTCAAAACGTATTTGGAGCCCCGGTTCTAAGCCATAAAACATGACGCGCTGAACTATCGTGTAGTCATCATTTCTTGTCTGCCAGACGTTCACAGCATCTAGATTTGCGGGAGCGGGTGGATCACCTAGCGGTGTGATAACCCACAAGTATAAGGGATCGCAATAGTTTTCAAGGGTAGAGTATTCAACCCAAATTTATTGATTCAACACAAGGGGAGCCAAATAATATTTGCAAGTATTAGCAATTGAGTTGTCAATTCAACCACACCTGAGACTAAATATCTGCAGCAAAGTGATCAATAGTAAAGTAGTATGGTAATTTGATAATAGTAGTAATGATAGCGATAGTAAGGGTAACATCAGTAGTGGTAATTTTGTAGCAGTTGTAACAGTAGCAGCAACAGTAGTAACTTAGCAAGAACAATATGTGAAAAGCTGGTAGGCATTGGATAGGTGATAAGTTGGATAATATTCATCATATGATAGTCATAACCTGGGGCGACACAAAACTAGCTCCAATTCATCAATGTAATGTAGGCATGTATTCCATAAATACTCATACATGCTTATGGAAAAGAACTTGCATGACATCTTTTGTCCTACCCTCCCATGGCAGGAGGGTCCGTAAAGAAACTAAGGGATATTAAGGCCTCCTTTTAATAGAGAACCAGAACAAAGCATTAACACATAGTGTTTTGTTTAATTAATTGTATTTTTTTATGGGACTGGGCATCCCGATTACTGGCTCATCTCGTGCTAGGACGAGTGAGTAAACACTCATCATGAGAATAACTGATGTCTGCTAGACTACATCGGTATTTCCCCAAAGAGGAAGGGATGATGCAACACATCGACGGTAGGTATTTCCCTCAGTGATGAGACCAAGGTTATCGAACCAGTAGGAGAACCAAGCAACACTACATAAACAACACCTGCACATAGATAACAAATACTCGCAACCCGATGTGTAAAGGGGTTGTCAATCCCTTTTGGGTAACGGCGCCAGAAATTGGCAAACGGGCGTGAGAGAGTTGTAATAAATTGATAGATCGAACGCCAAATATAATAAATTGCAGCAAGGTTTTTTTGTATCTTTGGTTTAATAGATCTGATAATAAAAGCAAAGGAAAATAGATCGCAAAGGCAAATAAAATAAAGAAGAGACCCGGGAACCATAGGTTTCACTAGTGGCTTCTCTCGAGAAAAATAGCAAACGGTGGATGAACAAATTACTGTTGGGCAATTGATAGAACTTCAAATAATCATGACGATATCCAGGCAATGATCATTATATAGGCATCACGTGCAAGATTAGTAGACCGACTCCTGCCTGCATCTACTACTATTACTCCACACATCGACCGCTATCCAGCATGCATCTAGTGTATTAAGTTCATGGAGAAACGGAGTAATGCAATAAGAAGGATGCCATGATGTAGACAAGATCTATTTATGTAGAAATAGACCCCATCTTGTTATCCATAATAGCAATGATACATACGTGTCGGTTCCCCTTCTGTCACTGGGATCAAGCACCGTAAGACCGAACCCATCACAAAGCACCTCTTCCCATTGCAAGATAAATAGATCAAGTTGGCCAAATAAAACCCAAATATCAGAGAAGAAATACGAGGCTATAAGCAATCATGCATATAAGAGATCAACGAAAAATCAAATAACTTTCATGGATAAAAGAGATAGATCTAATCATAAACTCAAAGTTCATCGGATCCCAACAAACACACCGCAAAAGAGTTACATCATATGGATCTTTAAGAGACCATTTTATTGAGAATCAAACGAGAGAGAGGAAGCCATCTAGCTAATAACTACGGACCTGAAGGACTACAAAGAACTACTCACGCATCATCAGAGAGGCACCAATGGACATGATGAACCCCTCCGAGATGGTGTCTAGATTGGATCTATTGGTTTCTGGAACTTGCAGCGGCTGGAATTGATTTTCGTTGACTCCCCTAGGGTTTCTGGAATATTGGGGTATTTATATAGTAAAAAGGCGGTTCGGGGGCACCCGAGGTGGGCACAACCCACCAGGTGCTTCTTTCGCCCACTGGATGTCTTCTGGTCCATAAAAAATCCACAAAAAGTTTTGCTGCATTTGGACTCTGTTTGGTATTGATTTTTTGCGATGTAAAAAACATGCAAAAAAAAGCAACTGGCACTTGGCACTATGTCAATAAGTTAGTACCAAAAAAATACTAAATGGCTATAAAATGATTGTAAAACATCCAATAATGATAATATAACAGCATGGAACAATCAAAATTATAGATACGTTGGAGACGTATCAGCATCCCCAAGCTTAATTCCTGCTCGTCCTCGAGTAGGTAAATGATAAAAACAGAATTTTTGATGTGGAATGCTGCCTAACATGTCATCTCATATTCTTTTCTTTATAGCATGGACATTTGGACTTTTATATGGTTCAAAGAAATAGTCTAGTTTTGACACGAGGACTTAAATACTCAAGCATATCAACAAGCAACCATGTCTTTCAAAATATCAACGCTAAAATAAGTTATATCCCTAGACCATCATGCTCAATCATTGATTCCTTCATGAAACACACTCGCATATTAGCTACACCCAATGCTCAAGTACGATCATAGTGCCCCCTTGTTGGTGCTTTATAATAGAAGATGGAGACTCAAGTTAAAAATATGCATAAAGTAAAAGAAAGGCCATTCGCGGAGGGAAGTAGGGATTTGTAGAGGTGCCAGAGCTCAAAGTGAAAAACATAGAGATAAAAACATTTTGGGAGGCATGCTTTTCCTGTCAACGAGAACGATCGAGAAGTTCCCAATACTTTCCATGCTAGATATATCATAGGCGGTTCCCAAACAGAAATTAAAGTTTATTCCTTTTTCAACCATACTTTCACTTTCCATGGCTAGCCGTATCCACGGGTGCCTTCCATACCAACACTTTCTAAGAAATTTATTATTTGACAATATAAAGTAAATTCATTTTTCATTTTGGGACTGGGCATCCCTAATACCTTTTCCTTACTCTCATGCAATGACAAGTGAATAAACACTCATCATGAGAATAACATATCTAGCATGGAAATATATTAGCCACCCCCTACCGATTCATGAGTGGTACGAGCACACAAAAGAGAAAATTATTTTGAAAATTAGAGATGGCACATACAAATTTGGTTAGAACGGCAAAATAATACCGCATATAGGTAGGTATGGTGGATTCATGTGGCAAAACTGGTTTAAATGACTAAGAACATGTAACATCCCAAATTTTCAATTTGGAATGTTATACATTAGAGCATCATGCATATCATATTTTATTTTGCATTTTGGTTGATCCTAGAAATTCTATGCAACTCAATGACCCACGGAGAGAGTTGGGGATTTCGTTATTTTCATATTTGAGTTTTCTCAAATTTTGAGAATAGGATCATTTGATTTTATTTATTTTATCATCAATTATTTCTATTACAAAAATATGAGAGAGGGAATAAAATGACTTTCCCAAAATAAAGAAATATTGAGGATTTAATAATAAAATCAAATAAGATTTTATTTCAGAGTTTTTCGGTGTTTTATTTGAATTTAGGAAAAAAGTGCGTTTTTCAAAATTGCATTTAGGTCCCAAATAAATGTTCACCTTGTGCGGCTTGATTTTAGAAGCAAGTGAAAATTTATTCGGGAATTTTTGGAGTCCATTTAGTATTTCTTTTATTTTTTCTTCCGAGCAGAATAAATTAAAAAAAATGCGAACCGACTTAACGGGCCGTGTCCTCCCGAGAGGCCGAGAGGCCTTTATAAGCCGAGGCCCAGCCCCGGGGAGAAACCCTAAAGCGCCCCAAACCCTAGTCCCGCCCTAGCCGCCGCCGCCGCTGCCGCCGGATCCCGCCGCCGAGGTTCGTCGCGCCTCGTTTTCCGTGCCGGAAACAAAAGAGAGAGAAAAAATCGGCGTTCGTCGTTTTTCTTTTTCTCGGATTAAATCCGCGATTTTTCTGATCGCGATTCCTGATCCGATTTTCGTTTTAGTATAACTTTTTGCTCGTTTATTGGAATCAGGCGATTCAAGCGCCTAGGGATTCATCTCGAAACCCTCTATCTGTTTAACCAACTTAAACAAGATCTTGCTACTGTAAAATTTGCCCTAGATCCAGATTACTAGAATGAAGTTGTTTTCTTTCGCCGTTGGATTTTTGTTGCTTCGTTCGATTTGATTCTTTTTGCCAACCGGACTTCTTAAGTTGAACCTTATGGTTAGATCTCTTATTTGAGTTTTACCTGTGCATTAGATGAGTACTTATTGTATGCTTGTTTGTTTGTCTGCGATAGAATACCCGGAGTGCGCCGCTTGTTACTTCGAATCGTTAGGTTTCGCGGATCATCAGCAAGGCAAGTAACACTTTGATCATACCTTTTCTACTACCCAGTTTTATTGCATTAGCTCAATCCTCACCCATTGCATGATTAGGATCTAATTAAATTGTGGGATGGGAAGTAGATGAGGTAGTACCTATTACCTGTTATTATCAAACCTTTGGGAGTTACTTCTACGTTTGCTTATTATGCCATGCTATGCTAGTAGACGTGGATTGGGTGAGTGATATCCATGACAGATGTGAGATTGTTAATTAATGGTTTATCTAAGGTGGCAACTTAAACAGACATCTGGGTGGATTGAGGCACCTGGGTATTCCAGGACTTGCCTGTTTTCTTTTGGACCGCCACCCAGGCTCAAAGGGATCATGAGACTATTCATACTAGAAACTTCCGTGTGCAGCCACAAGCTATTATGGGCTCTAGCATAGTTGACTAAGTTGCGTGAACTCTTACAGTGGTAGACTAGCAGATGTAGGGGATGTAGGTGGTATGGTCTACCCGATTGTAAGGTGCTAGCGCTTCTGAAAGACTATGTCTCGGTCATCCGTCTTCTCAAACACCATGTAGTGCGAGAAACCAAACGGAGGCGATCGAGTCTTGTGGGGAAAAGTGCGCAAACCTCTGCAGAGTGTAATAAACTAATCATGGTTAGCCGTGTCCCCAGTTATGGACATCTCGAGTATCTAGTACCTGGATTATCATGTGAATCTCAACATGTTACTCTAAATTAATTTTGTTGGGTTATGCTTAATGATGATGCTTAATTGGGATTGAGGATGCTGTCAACCATTCTCAATGTTTAACAACCACCATCATAGTAATTAAATTTTATTCGTTTGAAGTAGGGAAAAATTGGCTTTACGCAAAACTGTAACCATAGAGCTTTCCACCAGCCAAATATGCATGTAGTATAGCTGTTTCATTCCATTACTCTCTATGTGTTACCTTGCCAGCATATTCCATGTGCTGACCCGTTTTCGGGCTGCAACGTTAATGTTGCAGACTTTTCAGACGACGATTAAGGAGTTTTTAGGTCATGGTTCTATACTCAGTGATGCCGCTGGAGTTGATGGACTCACTTATCTTCCAAGCCTTCCGCTGTTATCGTCATTAGATGGCCTTAAGGCATATTTAATGTAATAAGTTCTCTTTTGAGACACTCGATGTAATAAGTGTGTGATTGCTACTCTGTTATAAATCCTCCAAGTACTGTGTGGTGTTAGCATTACTGATCCAGGGATGACACCGGAGCACAAAGATCAGACTGTTTGAGGTCTGGTCGCTACAGAGATGGTATCAGAGCACACGCTGACTGTAGGACACGACCACTAAGCACAAGACCTAGATCACTATTCACTCTCTTCTCTTCTGACCTCTCATCTTTTCTACTCTTTAGGATGGCGGATGCAAGGGACAAGTTCACACAACCGGATGAAGATACACCCTTTGGACGACACTTGAAGGAAGTCACTAGATACCTGAACATAGGAGTACCAAGCTTCACGAGAACCTACAACGCCACTTTACCCAAAGAAGGACGTTCATGATTCAAGTTCAAGTTCCAGGAAGGACGTTCATGCCAGTCACTGAGCCCATAGAGTTTTCTTTTGATGCACCAACTTGGAGTCTAGGAAAGAGCATGGCAGCTCACATCGCCATGGGACGCGTTGGAGAAGTCTACCGCAAGGATCTCAAGGATACTATCTACCAGATTTGTGGGCACCGAGATGAACACTGGGAGATGATCAGCACCAGGAAGGATAGATTAATTGCAGCTTTTATCCAGGAGCTAAACCAGCACATTCGACGACAGGAGAACCAGATGTGCACCGACATGATAGATCTGAAGAAGGCTAAGACTAGAATCAAGGAACTGGAGGAAGAACTCAAGGCTACACGTGAAGATTATGAAGAGGAAATTGAAGTATTGGTGGAGAAGAATGACGACCTGATCAAGAAGATTGGAATATTTATGGGAGGCCCTACGCCAGTAGATGAAGACGAAGGACCCTAGTAAATTAGCCCGGAAGACTACATCATCATCGATGGCACCGACTCGGAAGCAGATAGTAGCGATGATGACTATGTTGATGAAGCTGGAGCAAATATTATGGAGTCAACGACCGAAGAATATTTCTAGTAGACCACCCCATTAGTAGTAGTAGTCCACCATGTAAATATAGTAGTCCGAGCACTTTTGCGATAGATAGATCGATTGTATGCCCTTGCTTGTTTGATTGATTGAAGTGAATTGATTGCTTTTGCCTCATGTGCATATGGGTAGTGTTTTCTCTTTAGACCCCCTCTATTCTTATATCTCATCTCTTCTAAAACCCTCAGATGCCTCCGAGATGTGACCTCGGATTTGCCTTTCCACCGGAGCTCACCCAGTTGATCCAGCAGCAGAACACATTGATGCAGTTGCTAGTCCAGAATCAGAATCAGGGAAACAACAACAACAACCCACCACCACCACCACCACCCGTTGACCACTTAGCCTGTTTTTTAGGCTGAATCCGCCGGTGTTTTCCAGTAGCACCGAGCCGATAGTAGCAGATGATTGGCTCCGCAAGACAGCTAGGGAGTTGACCACAGCAGGATGCACAAATGCGGAGAAGGTGAAGTTTGCCGCACATCAGTTAGAAGGACCCGCAGCATCATGGTGGGAGAATTTCACAACCACTTTCCCAGTCGACACTATCACATGGGACCAGTTTCAGCAGGCTTTTCGTACTGCACATGTTTCAGCGGGAGCTATGGCCATGAAGAAGCGTGAGTTTCGCAACTTGCACCAAGGAGGAAGGACAGTTGGCCAGTATGTGGAGGAATTTAGTAAGTTAGCACGTTATGCCCCAGATGACGTTGCTACGGATGCAGATAAGCAGGAGAATTTTCTGGAAGGACTAAATGATGAGTTGAGCATGCAGTTGATGGTAGCAACTTTCAACAACTACCAGGAGTTGGTAGATCGTGCTCTTATGATTGAAGGGATGTAGCAGCAGATTGAGAATCGCAAGAGGAAGTATGGACAAGGGAAGTACAATTCAGGAACTCAGCAGAAGCCACGTTTTACCCCTAGACCGGGAGGACATTTTCAGCATAGCCATGGAGGAGGTAGCTCGCACAATCACAATGGCACCAAGAATGGTAATGGCAATGGAGGAAGCAACGGCCAGAACCGCACCAACCCCTCAACCCCAGCCAAGAAGGACCTAAGCCAAGTCACTTGCTTTAAGTGTTCGAAGACCGTACATTATGCCAATGAATGTCCTGAAGGCCAAAATGGCAATGGAAGTTCTGGTAAGAAGCCGAACCCTTTCAACAGGGGACAGGTGAACCACGTTAGTGTGGAGGAGGTTGAAGCTCAGCCCGATGCAGTAATAGGTAAGTTTTTGGTTAAGTCACTTACTGCACTCGTTCTTTTTGATACTGGCGCATCACATTCATACATCTCAAGGGGATTTGTGGATAAGTATAACCTATCAACCCAAGCCCTTAGGTCACCCATGTTAGTAACCTCGCCTGGAGCGGAATATATGGCTAGTCGATGGTGTGATCGGTTACCATTAAGGATTGGTAACTATGTTTTTCCCTCAGACCTAATAGTATTGGAATCTCAAGGATTGGATGTGATATTAGGCATGGATTGGTTATCAAAGTATGAAGGGAATACTGAATGTGCTAGTAAGTCTATTTTGCTTACCACACCAGAAGGGAGAAGGATCAAGTATGTATCCCGGCATGTGCCAAAGAGGACTCAAGTAAATTTCTTAACAGGAGTTGTGCAGGAGGAAGTACCAGTGGTAAGGGATTTCCCTGATGTATTTCCAGAGGAGTTGCTAGGCATGCCACCGGATAGAGATATTGAGTTTTTGATTGAGCTATTGCCAGGCACAGGGCCAATATCAAAGAGACCATATGGGATGCCAGCAAAGGATTTGGTGGAAATTAAGAAGCAGATTAAGGAGTTACTGGATAAGGGATATATTCGCCCAAGTTCTTCGCCTTGGGGATCGCCAGTACTACTAGTGGAGAAGAAGGATGGATCGTTAAGGATGGTTGTTGATTATCGAGGATTGAATGAAGTAACGATCAAGAACAAGTACCCACTACCAATGATCAACGATCTGTTTGATCGATTGCAAGGAGCTAAGGTATTTTCCAAGATCGATCTGCGATCAGGATACCACCAGTTGAAGATTCGAGAACAGGATATTCCTAAGACAACTTTTACCACCAGGTATGGGCTATATGAGTATACCGTTATGTCATTTGGTCTGACTAACGCACCTGCTTATTTTATGAACATGATGAACAAAGTGTTTATGGAGTTCTTGGATAAGTTCTTTGTAGTGTTCATTGATGATATCCTGGTTTATTCGAAGAATGAAGAGGAGCATAAGGAGCATTTGCGTTTGGTACTTGGAAAGCTCAGAGAACATCAATTATATGCCAAGTTCAGCAAATGTGAGTTTTGGTTGAAGGAAGTAGGATTCCTCGGACATGTTATATCTGTAGAAGGTATAGCAGTAGATCCCGCTAAAGTTGAAACTGTGACCAAGTGGGAAGCCCCAACAACAGTTGGAGAGATCCGGAGTTTTCTTGGACTCGCAGGATACTACCGGAGAATTATTGAGAATTTCTCAAAGATTGCGAAGCCTATGACTGAGTTGTTGAAGAAAGATACCAAGTTCATATGGACAGAGGAATGTGAGGCTAGTTTCCAGGAGTTGAAGAAACGCTTAGTTACCTCACCAGTATTGATCTTGCCAGACCAGACCAAGGATTATGAGGTGTATTGCGATGCTTCACATCGAGGACTTGGAGCAGTGCTTATGCAGGAAGGGAGAGTTGTTTCATATGCCTCAAGACAACTGAAACCTCATGAGTTGAATTATGGCACGCATGATTTGGAGTTAGCAGCCGTAGTGCATGCATTGAAGACATGGAGACATTTCCTCATTGGAAATCATTGTGAGGTGTACAAGGATCATAAGAGTTTGAAGTAAATTTTCACACAGAAGGAGTTAAATCTCAGACAAAGGAGATGGTTGGAGCTTATCAAGGATTATGATATGAAATTGCATTATCACCCCGGAAAGGCTAATGTAGTAGCAGACGCATTAAGCCTCAAGAGCCATGTCAATACGTTAATGACGGGAGAAATACCAAGGGAGTTAGCCGAAAATCTTCGTGAACTATGTGTGGAAATAGTTCCTAGAGGCTATGTAGCAACATTGGAGATTCAGTCAACTTTGATGGATAGAATCAGAGAAGCTCAGAAAGCTGACAAAGAGATTGCCACTATAAATGAGAAACTGAGCAAAGGAAAAGCTAAAGGATTTCGTGAGGATGAGCACGACACCCTATGGTTTGAAGACCGTGTTTACGTGCCCAATGACCCGGAGATCAGGAAGTTGATACTGCAAGAGGCACACGACTCACCATATTCAATTCACCCAGGAAATACCAAGATGTATCTGGATTTGAAGGGTATTTTCTGGTGGACCAGAATGAAGAAGGATATTGCGGAGTATGTAGCAGTTTGTGATGTATGTCAGAGAGTAAAGGCAGAGCATCAGAAGCCAGCAGGATTGTTACAACCATTGCCTATACTCGAATGGAAGTGGGATAAGCTAGGCAAGGATTTTATCACGGGATTGCCCAGGACTCGTTTAGGCTATGACTCGATTTGGGTTGTAGTTGACCGATTGACAAAAGTAGCTCATTTCATCCCAGTAAAGACCACTTACACCAGTGCTAAGTTGGCAAAGATATACATGACCAGGATTGTATGTCTACATGGAGTTCCGAGGAGTATCGTATCAGATAGAGGAACCCAGTTTACCTCAAAGTTCTGGAAGCAGTTGCATGAAACTTTGGGTACCAGGCTAGAATTTAGTACAGCTTTTCATCCACAGACAGATGGACAGACCGAGAGAGTCAATTAGATTTTGGAGGATATGCTGAGAGCTTGTGCGCTAGATTATGGATCTAGTTGGGAAGATAATTTGCCATATGCAGAGTTCTCTTACAACAACAGTTACCAAACCAGTTTAAAGATGGCCCCTTTCGAAGCTTTGTACGAAAGGAGGTGCAGGACACTGCTGTCATGGGACGAAGTTGGAGACCGCCAATTGTTTGGACCTGACTTGATTAAAGAGTCTGAACAGAAGGTGAAGTTGATTCGCGATAGGCTCAAGGTAGCCCAGTCCAGACAGAAGAGTTATGCAGATTCTAAACGCAAGGAGACAGTTTACGAAGTTGGAGATAGAGCTTATCTTCGAGTATCTCCACTTCGGGGAACAAAGCGTTTTGGAGTTAAAGGGAAGTTAGCGCCACGATTTGTAGGACCATATCGAGTTTTGGAGCGTATGGGAGAAGTGGCCTACAAGTTGGAATTGCCCGAAGGATTGTTAGGAGTACACGATGTGTTCCACGTTTCTCAGTTAAAGAAATGTCACGCGGAGATGGCTGACATACCTTTGAGAGACACAATGCCTTTGGAAACTATTCAGTTGGATAATGATTTGACCTACGATGAGCAACCAATTAAGATTCTCGAGTTTGCCAGCCGAGTTACTCGCAGCAAGGTTATTAAGTTTTGCAAATTTCAGTGGAACCACCACACGGAGGATGAAGCCACCTGGGAGCGAGAGGAAGATTTGCTCAAAGACCACCCTCACCTATTTTCTAGCCAACCCGAATCTCGAGGGCGAGATTCATCTTAAGGGGGGTAGGTTTGTAACATCCCAAATTTTCAATTTGGAATGTTATACATTAGAGCATCATGCATATCATATTTTATTTTGCATTTTGGTTGATCCTAGAAATTCTATGCAACTCAATGACCCACACAGAGAGTTGGGGATTTCGTTATTTTCATATTTGAGTTTTCTCAAATTTTGAGAATAGGATCATTTGATTTTGTTTATTTTATCATCAATTATTTCTATTACAAAAATATGAGAGAGGGAATAAAATGACTTTCCCAAAATAAAGAAATATTGAGGATTTAATAATAAAATCAAATAAGATTTTATTTCGGAGTTTTTCGGTGTTTTATTTGAATTTAGGAAAAAAGTGCGTTTTTCAAAATTGCATTTAGGTCCCAAATAAATGTTCACCTTGTGCGGCTCGATTTTAGAAGCCTGTGAAAATTTATTTCGGAATTTTTGGAGTCGGTTTAGTATTTCTTTTATTTTTTCTTCTGAGCGGAATAAATTAAAATAAATGCGAACCGACTTAACAGGCCGTGTCCGACCTGGACACCGACCCGGGAGGCCTTTATAAGCTGAGGCCCAGCCCCGGGGAGAAACCCTAAAGCACCCCAAACCCTAGCCCCGCCCTAGCTGCCGCCGCCGCCACCGACGTCCACCGCCGCCGCCGCCGGATCCCGCCGCCGAGCTTCGTCGTGCCTCGTTTTCCGTGCCGAAAAAAGAGAGAAAAAATCGGCGTTCGTCGTTTTTCTTTTTCTCGGATTAAATCCGCGATTTTTCTGATCACGATTCCTGATCCGATTTTCGTTTTAGTATAACTTTTCGCTCGTTTATCGGAATCAGGCAATTCAAGCGCCTAGGGATTCGTCTCGAAACCCTCTATCCGTTTAACCAACTTAAACAAGATTTTGCTACTGTAAAATTTGCCCTAGATCCAGATTACTAGAACGAAGTTGTTTTCTTTCGCCGTTGGATTTTTGTTGCTTCGTTCGATTTGATTCTTTTTGCCAACCGGACTTCTTAAGTTGAACCTTATGGTTAGATCTCTTATTTGGGTTTTACCTGTGCATTAGATGAGTACTTATTGTATGCTTGTCTGTTTGTCTGCGATAGAATACCCGGAGTGCGCCGCTTGTTACTTCGAATCGTTAGGTTTCGTGGATCATCAGCAAGGCAAGTAACACTTTGATCATACCTTTTCTACTACCCAGTTTTATTGCATTAGCTCAATCCTCACCCATTGCATGATTAGGATCTAATTAAATTGTGGGATGGGAAGTAGATGAGGTAGTACCTATTACCTGTTATTATCAAACCTTTAGGAGTTACTTCTACGTTTGCTTATTATGCCATGCTATGCTAGTAGACGTGGATTGGGTGAGTGATATCCATGACAGATGTGAGATTGTTAATTAATGGTTTATCTAAGGTGGCAACTTAAACAGACATCTGGGTGGATTGAGGCACCTGGGTATTCCAGGACTTGCCTGTTTTCTTTTGGACCGCCACCCAGGCTCAAAGGGATCATGAGACTATTCATACTAGAAACTTCCGTGTGCAGCCACAAGCTATTATGGGCTCTAGCATAGTTGACTAAGTTGTGCGAACTCTTACAGTGGTAGACTAGCAGATGTAGGGGATTTAGGTGGTACAGTCTACCCGATCGTAAGGTGCTAGCGCTTCTGAAAGACTATGTCTTGGTGATCCGTCTTCTCAAACACCATGTAGTGCGAGAAACCAAACGGAGGCGATCGAGTCTTGTGGGGAAAAGTGCGCAAACCTATGCAGAGTGTAATAAACTAATCATGGTTAGCCGTGTCCCCAGTTATGGACATCTTGAGTATCTAGTACCTGGATTATCATGTGAATCTCAACATGTTACTCTAAATTAATTTTGTTGGGTTATGCTTAATGATGATGCTTAATTGGGATTGAGGATGTTGTCAACCATTCTCAATGTTTAACAACCACCATGATAGTAATTAAATTTTATTCCTTTGAAGTAGGGAAAAATTGGCTTTACGCAAAACTGTAACCATAGAGCTTTCCACCAGCCAAATATGCATGTAGTATAGCTGTTTCATTCCATTACTCTCTATGTGTTACCTTGCCAGCATATTCCATGTGCTGACCCGTTTTCGGGCTGCAACGTTAATGTTGCAGACTTTTCAGACGACGATTAAGGAGTTTTTAGGTCGTGGTTCTATACTCAGTGATGCCGTTGGAGTTGATGGACTCACTTATCTTCCAAGCCTTCCGCTGTTATCGTTATTAGATGGCCTTAAGCCATATTTAATGTAATAAGTTCTCTTTTGAGACACTCGATGTAATAAGTGTGTGATTGCTACTCTGTTATAAATCCTCCGAGTACTGTGTGGTGTCAGCATTACTGATCCAGGGATGACACCGGAGCACAGAGATCAGACTGTTTGAGGTCTGGTCGCTACAGAACACAAAGCAAAACAAGCAAAGACTCATATCATACTAGACGCTCCAAGCAAAACTCATAGTATGTTACGAATAAAAATATAGCTTCGAGTAAAATACTGATGGTCGTTAGAAGAAAGAGCGGATGCCACTCGGGGCATCCCCAAGCATAGTTGATTGTTTCTCTTTGGACAATAGCTTGGGATGCCATGGGAATCCCCAAGCTTAGGCTCTTCTTACTCCTTATTCCTTCATCCATCATAACATCACCCAAAACTTGAAAACTTTAATCACACAAAACTCAACAAAATCTTCGTGAGATCTGTTAGTATAAGAAAACAAATCACTACTATAAGTACTGTTTCAACCAATTCATTTTTTTCTTGCATTATATCTACTGTATTACGACTTTTCTATGTCAAAAACTCTTCAAAGAAAACCATAGAATCATCAAAACAAGCGCACAACGCAAATAAAATAGAATATGTCAAAAACAGAACAGTCTGTAGAAATTTGGGTATTTAGAATACTTATGTAACTCCACAAATTCAGAAAAATTAAGACAACTTGAGAAATTTGTATATAAATCTTCTGCAAAAATAATTGGTAATTTATCGCGCCTTGGTTAAAAATGAAAATTATTTTCGTAAGCGCAAAAGTTTCTGTTTTTCAGCAAGATCAAAGTAATTATCACCCAAGAAGATCCTAAAGGCTTTACTTGGCACAAACACTAATTAAAACAAAACGACACAATCATAACAGTAGGATAATTGTGCAAACACTCAAGAATAGAAAGCAAAAGGCAAAAATAAATTTTATTCATTGGGTTGCCTCCCAACAAGCGCTATTGTTTCACGCCCCTATCTAGGCATAAAGCAAGGATCTAAGTTTTATCATCTTTCCCCTTAACTTACTTAGAGGTGTTTTTGTCATGAGGCTTTGTAAAAACAACATAAAACATATTATCCATAGAAACCTTAGCACTATTAAGTTGCTTAACATCATAACCCCTTTGATTTCCGGCAACAATCCAAGAGTAATGTTGATTAACATTATTGAAAACTTGTTGGATTATATCTAAAATGGGGACTTCCTTTTTAAGATTCTCGTCAAAGATTTGATTATCCCCAAGAAAGTGTCTTAATGCATACTCACTATTGTAAAGAATTTCATCTATCATGGGATTTTCACTATTCATACCAATATACCATAAAAATCAAAGATTTCCCTAGGATTCTTTATAGCGGGAAGCTAAAAAAACTTTGCAAAGTAGCTTGAGTACGGATAAATTTACTTTAAAGTTTCAGAAGTAGTGCTGAAATAGCATCCACATAAGATCTAGTATTTCTAAGTATAGGAGCATCATCAAGACTTAGATTTCCAACACAATTGGAAATTTTTTGGATACATTCTTTTCCCATAACATTCCCTTGACCCAAGACAAAAGTTTTAGCATCCAGATTGCTCGTATGTCCATTCTTAGGAGTTAGGCCATCATCTGTTGCTGCCATACTGAAATCACTCATGATTGCAGGCAAAGGATAGATCTGACAAGAAAACGACGAAAGAAAAAGAGGGCGAATAAAACGGCAATTTTTTGTGAAGTGGGGGAGACGAAAATGAGAGGCAAATGGAAAATAATGTAAGTGGCGAGGAGATGAGATTTGTGATTAGGAACCTGGTAGATGTTGATGATGTCTCCCCGGCAACAGCGCTAGAAATTCCTTTTGATGTCTGCTAGACTACGTCGGTATTCCCCAAAGAGGAAGGGATTATGCAGCACAGCGATGGTAGGTATTTCCCTCAGCGATGAGACCAAGGTTATCGAACCAGTAGGAGAACCAAGCAACACTACGTAAACAACACCTGCACATAGATAACAAATACTCGCAGCCCAACGTGTAAAAGGGGTTGTCAATCCCTTTCGGGTAACGACGCCAAAAATTGGCAAACGGACGTGAGAGAGTTGTAATAAATTGATAGATAGAACGCCAAATAGAATAAATTGCAGCAAGGTATTTTTGTATTTTTGGTTTAATAGATCTAAAAATAAAAGCAAAGGAAAATAGATCGTAAAGGCAAATAAAATAAAGAAGAGACCCGGGGGGCGTAGGTTTCACTAGTGGCTTCTCTCAAGAAAAATAGCAAACGGTGGGTGAACAAATTACTGTTGGACAATTGATAGAACTTCAAATAATCATGACGATATCCAGGCAATGATCATTCTATAGGCATCACGTGCAAGATTAGTAGACCGACTCCTGCCTACATCTACTACTATTACTCCACACATCGACCGCTATCCAGCATGCATCTAGTGTATTAAGTTCATGGAGAAACGGAGTAATGCAATAAGAACGATGCCATGATGTAGACAAGATCTTGGTATGTAGAAATAGACCCCATCTTGTTATCCTTAATAGCAACGATACATACGTGTCGGTTCCCTTTCTGTCACTGGGATCAAGCACCGTAAGATCGAACCCATCACAAAGCACCTCTTCCCATTGCAAGATAAATAGATCAAGTTGGCCAAACAAAACCCAAATATCGGAGAAGATATACGAGGCTATAAGCAATCATGAATATAAGAGATTAAAGAAGACTCAAATAACTTTCATGGATAAAAAGAGATAGATCTGATCATAAACTCAAAGTTGATAGCATCCCAACAAACACACCACAAAAGAATTACATCATATGGATCTCCAAGAGACCATTGCATTGAGAATGAAACGAGTGAGAGGAAGCCATCTAGCTACTAACTATGGACCCGAAGGTCTACAAAGAACTACTCACGAATCATCAGAGAGGCACCACTGGACATGATGAACCGCTCCGAGATGGTGTCTAGATTGGATCTGGTGGTTTCTAGAACTTGCGGCATCTGGAATTGATTTTCGTGGACTTCGCTAGGGTTTCTGGAATATTGGGGTATTTATAGAGTAAAGAGGCGGTTTTGGGGGTACCCGAGGTGGGCACAACCCACCAGGGCATGCCTGGCACACCCTGGTGGGTTGTGCTCCCCTCGGAGCACCCCAAGGTGCTTCTTTGGCCCACTGGATGTCTTCTGGTCCATAAAAATCCACAACAAGTTTCGCTGCATTTGGTATTGATTTTCTATGATGTAAAAAACATCAACTAACACTTGGCAGTATGTTAATAAGTTAATGAGTACCAAAAAATGATATAAAATGATTGTAAAACATCAAAGAATGATAATATAACAGCATGGAACAATCAAAAATTATAGATATGTTGGAGACGTATCAATAACCCACTTAGCATGGAAGATACTGACCACCCCTGTCGCTTCATGAGCGGTCCAGTGCTACCTCTTGAGCTTGCATTGGTTTTTCCCTTGAAGAGAAAAGGGTGATGCAGCAAAGTAGCGTAAGCACTCAGTTTTGAGAACCAAGGTATCAATCCAGTAGGAGACAACGCGCAAGCCACCGAATACCTGCACAAACAAACACCAACCTTGCACCCAACGCGATAAAGGGATTGTCGATCCATTCATGGTTATTTGCAACATGAGATCTGATAGAGATGGATAAACGATAAAGTAATATTTTTGGTATTTTTGGTTTATGGAACAGAAAGTAAAATATTGCAAAGAAAGTAAATAGGAAACTAGAATTGTAGATCGAAAACTTATATGATGGAAAATAGACCCGGGGGCCATAGGTTTCACTAGAGGCTTCTCTCAAGATAGAAAATATTACGGTGGGTGAACGAATTACTGCCAAGCAATTGATAGAAAAACGCAAAGTTATGGTGATATCTAAGGCAATGATCATGAATATAGGCATCACACCCGTGTCAAGTAGACCGAAACGATTCTGCACATACTACTATTACTCCACACACCGACCACTATCCAGCATGCATCTAGAGTATTAAGTTCATAAAGAACGGAGTAACACCTTAAGAAAGATGACATGATGTAGAGGAATTAACTCAAACAATATGATGAAAACCCCATCTTTTTATCCTCGATGGCAACAATACAATACGTGTCGTTTCCCCTTCTGTCACTAGGATCGAGCACCACAAGATTGAACCCAAAGCTAAGCACTTCTCCCATTGCAAGAAAAACCAATCTAGTTGGCCAAACCAAATTGATAGTTCAAAGAGACTTGCAAAGATATCAAATCATGCATAAAAGAATTCAGAGGAGATTCAAATAATATTCATAGATAAGCTGATCATAAATCCACAATTCATCGGATCTCGGCAAATACACCGCAAAAGAGTATTACATCGAATAGATCTCCAAGAACATCGAGGAGAACTTTGTATTGAGAATGAAAGAGAGAGAAGAAGCTATCTAGCTACTAACTATGGACCCATAGGTCTATGGTAAAATACTCACGCTTCATCGGAGAGGCAATGGTGTTGATGTAGAAGCCCTCCGTGATCGAATCCCCCTCCGGCATGATGCCGGAAAAGGCCCCAATATGGGATCTCACGGGTACAGAAGGTTGCGGCGGTGGAAAAGTGGTCTAGTGGCTTCGCTGGAAGTTTTCGGGGTATAAGAGTATATATAGGAGGAAGATCTAGATCGGGAGGTCAACGAGGGGCCCACAAGGTTGGGGGGCGCACCGTCCACCCTTGTGGCTGCCTCGTGGCTCATCTGACTTGCACTCCAAGTCTCCCGGGTGTCTTCTGGTCCAAGAAAAATCGTCGCGAAAGTTTTACTCTGTTTGTACTCCGTTTGCTATTCCTTTTCTGCTAAACTCCAAAACAAGGAAAAAAATAGAAACTGGCACTAGGCTCTAGGTTAATAGGTTAGTCCCAAAAATCATATAAAATAGCATATTAATGCATATAAAACATCCAAAACAGATAATATAATAGCATGGAACAATCAAAAATTATAGATACATTGGAGACATATCATGCAGGCACACAAAACAGATGTTCATTTGAATTTTTAGAGGTGGCAGATGCAAATTTACTTGGAACGACAGGGTAATACCGCATATAGGTATATATAGTGGACTCACTGGAATAACTTATGCGTGAAAATAGGTCCTATAAGTCTCCGAGGAGTTTGATATATCCGAAGAAAGTCAACCCCTAAAAATAAATGTCTTCATCTGAAGACTTTGGTTTTCTTGAAGACTTTGAAAATGAGGAAATTCGTGTGACCTTGAAGATATTGATGCGAGGACTATGAAGCGAGAAGACTTTTGTTTTCGTAGTTTCATTTCCTTCTTTTGAGTCATAGGAAACACCGTACTATTAAAGGGGGTCGAGTTAATACTAAGGAAAAATTTCCAAGTGATGCTCATCTCAAAGCCTACATATATCCAATCCTTCGAGTGAAGCCTTTGGAAATCTCTTGCAGTTCAATCAATTTCTTCAGTGACAGAAATGAAGTTATTCTGGTCTCTGAGGAATTTGTTCTAACTGAGGATTTAGGAATTTGCCAATGCAGATTGCCTATAGTGAGGAACATGATAGCCCTGAGGAATTTGAGAGCTGAAATTTTCGACCATTGCTGTGCTTCGCGCTAGCTGTCCCAAATATCTTATGCACATAATGGTCATAACATTAGGGGCATTTATGTCTTATCATGTAGGGCTGCCCCTAGCTATAAATAGCCCCCCTCAACCAATAGCTGGTTGGCTGCTTCGAGAGAAACTGGCACTTGTCATTTAGAGCGTCCCATCCTCTGAGGACTTTGAGAGAAAATCATCAGTGAGGAAAACCCAAAAACCCCAATACCTAAAACCCAAAGTGATTGAGCATCACTGAAGAGATTGTTCCTGTGTGGAACTGACACTTGTTGCCTTTAAAGACTGTGCATCTTTGAGACGGTTAGGCGTCATGGTCTAGAGCGTCCAAGAGGAATTGTGGATCACTGAGTGACCAAGTCTGTGAAGGTTTGGAAGTCACCTTGAAGACTTACCATGAGTGATTAGGCGAGGTCTGTGTGACCTTAGCTCAAGGAGAATACGATAAGGACTATGTGTCCTTTGGTTTAAATATCAAGCCACTCCAGAGCCAGATGTATAACTGTCATAGCAGTTGTAACTGGTCTCCAAATCACTGTCCTAACCGAGGTACTAGTTCTATTTCGTCAACCCTTCCATTTTCTTGTTTATGTGTTGATGAAATTGATCATTACTATTTGAAGACTTTGACTGAAGACTTTCTCAATTTTCTCAATCCTATTTCTTTAGTCACCTTGTCTTCTCCCTGCTTATCCTATTTATACGCTACCTGTGCTCTGTGTATGTCTCATTTCATCCTGATGACTATGCTATTGTCTTGTTATGGATGCACCTGAGTACTTTATCTGTTGCTTGTATTTAGTCACTTAGCAAATTCCTCAAGTAGTATTTCTCAATGAATTTGTAAAAATCACCTATTCACCCCCTCTAGTCAATATAATGCACTTTCAATTGGTATCAGAGCGAGGTACTCCCTTGTTCTGTGTGATTTTGGTTTAACCACCTGGAGTTTAGTCATGTCAATCGTAGGCAAGAAGAAAGTGTCCGCTGCTTGCCCCATATTTGATGGTCATGATTATCCCAAGTGGAAGGGCATGATGAGGAAGCGCCTCTTGGTGATGAATAGTGAGCTATGGACCATCACTCAGATTGGTCTTATCGATCTATGCAAGATGGTGCATGCTGATGTCATTCGCAAGTTACTCGGCTGGATACTATGGCAAGGGATATCATCTGCTCATGCCTATCTAGAGACGAGTTCAGGTGCATTATGCATCTTTGGAATGCAAAGCTTATATGGGACCGAATCTTTGACATCTATGAAGGTCATCGAACTTGTCAGGATCCCTGATTCCTCGAGTTCAAGGAATCACTCAAAATGATGACTTTCGAACCTGATTCATATACTCTGCACCATGCCTCATGGCAAAAGGTGCCAAGGTACTCAAGTATCCTTCCTCCTCTGAATCCAGTGAAGTTGAATCTGATGAAAACCTCAAACCTCCCAAGCTTGCTAATATTGCCACTAAACAACAAAAGGCCTTGGAAAGGATTCAAAATTTGCTAAGCAAAAGCAATGACCTATTGGGTGAGGAAATGAATCGAACTCAAACCCTGACTGATGATTTTACATGTCTTCAGTCTAAGTTTGATAACCTTCAAGGTCGTCATGAAACCCTCTTAGTCGATCATGAGAAGCTTTCTTATTAATTTCTTCAAAGAAAGTAATATCTTGAGAAACTAAGGGTGACTCATGATGATCTTCAAAGGGAAAATGATTCTTTGCTTGCTCAAGAAATCAATTCCACTCAGTAAGAATTCATTCCACCATGTTTGAAATGCACCGAACATGAATCTGCTAGTTCTTCACCTGAAAGTTCAAATGCTTCTACTGCTGCAAATTCTTCAACTATTTCCATGGTCACAGATTCCTCGTCTGAGGATACCACAAGTATCACTGACGAATATGCAGGGTTGAAGGAATTGTATGTGACAGGCATGTACAAAAGCCTCAAAGGGCATCAAGCTCTTTGTGATGTACTTAAAAGGTAGATCTTGAACAAGAACCCTGGGAAAGAGGGTATTTCTTTTGAGAGGAAACTCAACACTGATGGGACCTATTGGAAACCTGAGTAGTATCCCAAAACCTCATGGGTTGCAACAAAAGGACCTCTCGTAGATCCATCTACTTTATCTGGTTTTACATGTGAATCTTCATATTCATTTGATGAGTCATTTGACTCCAACTATAAACTGTTCAAAAACCAGAATGGTGAAGTATTTGCCAGATATGTTGGAACTAACTGCAGGAATGGTCCACCTATGAAGAAAACCTAGTTTCCCAAAAGGTGCCTTGAAAGTCTTCTAGTGAATGTCCACATGACACCACCTGCGAAGAACAGGAACCCCAGATCAAATTCTTCATATGGACCAAAGTCTTCATATGGTCAAAAGTACACTTATCCCCGTGCTAATGCTTATGTTTCACATGGAAAATCAAGAGTTATGAATATGTTCATTATTCTTCAAATCATTATGTTCATATGTCCTCGAAGAATTTCTCTACTTATTCATATGCATACTCTATCCCCTCTTCTGTGAAACGAAGTGCACTAGCTTCAATGCCACCATTCTCATATGGAGCTCGCAGAATGATGAACTCTTTGCCACCCCTCCAGATGTGGGTGGTGAAGAATAAGAACCATTCTCTTATGCAGGGTCAGGTCTCCAGACGAACTTAAACGTCTGAATAAATTGCTGGAGACCTAGGAGTGCTTTAAAGGACGCAAGCTAATCATGAAGAAATGAATTACTCATTTCTCACGTCCTTATACTGCTATATCTATTGCACTATCATGTGTGGGAAAATAAAATACCCTGCTGATATTTTGGTTCTTGGTTCTCCACAAGATGATTTTTGTCCCATAATATTTGGTAGACCTTTCTTGAACACTGTTAATGCTAAGATAGATTGCAATAAAGAAACTGTCATTGTCAATTTTGGTGATGTACCTCATGAGTTTAATTTCTCTAAGTTTCATAGACAACCTTGTGATAAAGAATTGCCTAGTAAGGATGAAATAATTAGTCTTGCTTCTATTGCCGTACCTCCTACTGATTCGCTAAAACAATATTTGCTAGACCATGAAAATTATATGCACTCGCATGAAAGAAATGAAATAGATAAAATGTTCTTTAATCAAAAACCTATTCTTAAACAAAAGTTGCCTGTTGAAACTCTAGGATGCCCTCCTCCACCTAAAGGTGATCTTGTGTTTGAATTAAAACAATTGCCTGATACTTTGAAATAGGCTTATCTTGATGAAACAAAGACTTGTTGTTATTAGTGCTAACCTTACAGAGCATGAAGAAAAGAGATTATGAAAACTCTAAGGAAGCACCGTGCTGCTATTAGATATACTCTTGTTGATCTTAAGGGCATCAGTCCCACTCTGTCAGCACAAGATTAATATGGAACTCAATGCTAAACCAGTTGTTGATCATCAATGACGATTAAATCCTAAGATGAAAGAAGTGTTAAGAAATGAAATACTAAAGCTTCTAGAAGCAGGTATAATTTACCCTATAGCTGATAATAGATGGGTAAGTCATGTTCAATGTGTCCCTGAGAATGGAGGTATTACTGTCGTTCCTACTGATAAAAATGAACTTATTCCACAAACAATTGTGACTGGCTATAGAATGGTAATTGATTTTTAGAAAATTAAACAAATCCACTAGAGAAGATAATTACCCTTTGCCTTTTATTGATCAAATGCTAGAAATATTATCTAAGCATACACACTTTTGCTTTCTTGATGGATATTCTGGTTTCTCTCAAATACCTGTATCGCAACCTGATCAAGAGAAGACCACTTTTATTTTCCCTTTTGGAACGTATGCTTATAGACATATGCCTTTTGGTTTATGCAATGCACCTGCTACCTTTCAAAGATGCATGACTGCTATATTCTCTGACTTTTGTGAAAAGATTGTTGAGGTTTTCATGGATGATTTTTTTTTCTGTTTATGGAACTTCTTTTGATGATTGCTTAAGCAACCTTGATCGAGTTTTGCAGAGATGTGAACAAACTAATCTTGTCTTGAATTGGGAGAAGTGCCACTTTATGGTGAATGAAGGTATTGTCTTGGGGCACAAAATTTCTGAAGGAGGTATTGAGGTGGATAAAGCTAAAGTTGATGCAATTGAGAAAATGCCATGTCCTAAAGATATTAAAGGTATAAGAAGTTTTCTTGGTCATGTTGGTTTCTATAGGAGATTTATTAAAGACTTCTCTAAAATTTCTAGGCCTCTTACTAATCTCTTGCAAAAATATATTCCATTTGTTTTTTATGATAATTGTGTAGAAGCCTTTGAAATACTCCAGAAAGCCCTAACTTCTGCACCTATTGTTCAACCACCTGATTGGAACCTGCCTTTTGAAATTATGTGTGATGCTGGTGATTATGCTGTTGGTGTTGTTCTAGGACAAAGAGTTGATAAGAAATTAAATGCTATACATTATGCTAGTAAGACTCTAAACAATGCTCAAATAAATTATGATACTACTGAGAAAGATTTTTTAGCAGTTGTGTTTGCTTGTGATAAATTCAGATCTTACATAGTCAATTCTAAAGTAATTGTTCACACCGATCATGCTGCTACTAAATACCTTAGGGAAAAGAAAGATGCTAAACCTAGACTCATTAGGTGGGTTCTTTTGCTACAAGAATTTAACTTGCATATTACTGATAGGAAGGGAGCTGAGAATCCCGTAGCTGATAACTTGTCTAGGTTAGAAAATATCCTTGATGACCCACTACCTATTGATGATACCTTCCCCGGTAAACCTATCTCTGACCACATCCCTTGTGTTGTCACAATTGAAACAACTATTCCAAGCAGCAAATTTTTCATATTGAATCATTCTGGGTGCAGCACCCGGGCTTCCTGGATGTGGTATCCTCTTCTTGGGCCAAACCGGTTCACACATCGAATTATGCCACCATGATATGTAAAAAAAATTAAAAATCTCAGATATGCATTGAAACAATGGAGCGAGAACACCTCAAAACTCTTAGTGGCCATTGCAAACTCTAACAAGACCCTGGAAGATATTGATGCCTTGGAAAACAAACGCTGCCTTACTGTACCCGAGAGGAACTTTATGAACATTATCAAAAATCACCTCCTCAGATCACTCACCTATCAGATGGAATATTGGTGCAAAAGGTGTACCATTTGCTGGGTATGTTTTGGTGATGAGCTTCCTAAATTTTTCCAAGCCACGGCTTCAGAAAGGTATAGAAAAACAACATCCCAACCCTTTACTTAGAAGATGGAACAATAATTGAAGATCACGCAGGAAAAGAGTCCATCATACATCAGACCTTTAAGCAACTCTTAGGGACATCTAAAGACTTACAAATGAAATTTGATCTCCCAGCAATAATTAAAAGGGTGGTTGATCTGGATGAACTCACAACCCCCTTCACAGCAGAGGAAATTGACTCTGTCATCCATGAAATGCCAGCTGATAGAGCCCCGAGGCCAGACGGTTTTAATGGTGTCTTCCTAAAAACTTGTTGGCACCTCATTAAGGAAGATTTCTAAAAGTTTGCAACCAGTTATTTGATGGAAACTTAGACCTTGAAAGCGTCAATGAGGGTTTCATCACTCTAATTCTGAAAGTATCTTCCCTAACTTTAGTCAATGACTACAAGCCAATTACTCTCCTTAACTTTTGCCTTAAGATTATTACAAAACTTCTGGTAAATAGGTTACAGAAATTCATCCTCAAAATTGTCCACCGTAACCAATATGGATTCATAAAGGGGAGAAACATCCAAGACTGCCTTGCTTCAGCATTTGAGTATATTTTTCAATGACAGAGCTTGAAGAAAAAAATTATACTACTCAAACTAGACTTTGCGAAAGCTTTCGATACAATTGAGCATGAAGCCATGATTTAGATTATGAAACATATGGGATTTAATGATAAATGGCTTGGCTGGATCAAAGGCATTTTCCCTCCGGAAAATCATATCTTCTTCTCAATGGTGTTCCAGGCAGGCAGTTTCTCTGCAAATGCGGGGTAAGATAGGGAGACCCACTCTCCCTGCACATTTTTTCCTAGCAGCCGACCTCCTCAAGGCTGCCATCAACAAGGCTTTCATACAAGGAACAATAAACTTGCCCTTTCCCAAAGAAAATCAGAGGGATTTCCCGGTCATCCAATATGCGGACGACACGATACTTATTATGCAAGCCTGACCTAAAAAAGCACACACAATGAAATCCATCCTTCAGGACTTTGCTGAATCCATTGGCCTCGAAATAAACTTTCATAAGTCCACAGTAATTCCAATTAATTGGTATGACACCCTCAGTAATACTCTTGCTGGTATTTTTGGATGCTCCACTGGAACCATGCCATTCACCTACCTGGGCCTTCCACTTGGCACTTCCAAGCCATCAGTTCAAGACCTCATGCCTCTAGTTTGCTCGACGGAGCGCAAACTATCTGCCACACTCTCCATGATGTCATATGGTGCCAAGCTCTCCCTCCTGAATTCGGTCATCACCTCCCTAACTATCTTTGCTTTATGCACACTAAGATTCCCTCTGAAAATCATTGAGATACTAGATAAAATTTGGAGGAAATGCATATGGACCAAAAAAATAGAACAAGGAGATAAATGTAACTCTCTTGCTGCATGGGATATGATCTGCCGCCCCAAAAAAGTGGAGGGATGGGAATAATTAACCACCAAACCCAAAGTGACGCGCTCCTGTTGAAATACTTGCATAAATTCTACAATCACCATGATATCCCGTGGGTGGACTTAATCTGGACAACCTACTATGACAACAAAATTCCCCATGCTATCGACCTGTGTAGATCATTCTGGTGGAGGGATGTACTCAAGCTCACTCCCATATATCGAGGCATATCTTCTATGACTATTGCATCTGGAGACAAAGTGTTAATGTGGAAAGACTTGTGGCTCAATGATGTACTCGTAGACACACGTCCAAGAGCCTTCTCATTTGCAAAGGATCAAGACATATCAGTGAGGGACTTCCTTCAAGCCACTTCGCTACAAGAAATGTTCCATCTCCCACTATCTATACAGGCACATGATGAGGTTAGGGACATGCAACAATTGGTTTCACACATCAATGTAAATGAGGGAATAGATACTTGGACCTATATTTGGGGAGCCAAAGAATTTACTGCTAGTAGATATTAAATTTTTTACTTCCAAGAGATTGAAGCACACGATGCATTCAAATGGCTACAAAAATCCAAAACAACCATGAAAATCAAAGTCTTCGGCTGGCTCCTACTCTCAGACCGTCTCAACACAAGAAACATCCTCGGAAGACAACACTATAATATTGGGAATGATTTCAACTATCTTCTATGAGACAAGGCAATTGAGGAGGACATGAATCATTTGTTCCTACACTGCAACTTTAGCCAACAATGTTGGAATCATCTAGGAATTGTTTGGGGGATACAAAACACTCGCCTCCCTATGCTTGAGATGGCCAAGTCTACTTGGGGGAAACCAATGTTCATGGAAATATTTCTCCAGGCATCTTGGAGCATTTGGAAGGAAAGAAATAACAAACATTTCAGAGGGACCCCCCCCCCCCCGCTCACCAGGCCCGGCTGGCTAGATTCGAAGAGGACTTTGCATCCTCCAATATAGAGTGAAGGAAGATAAAAAAGGCTTTTATTGTATCTTTTTTAAATTCAATCCAGACTCATAAGTGAGACAACCCCTGTACTCCTGTAACCCTAGTCCCCCTAACACTCTCTCCTCCACCCATAGGGGGTGGGTTGGATGTAATTATGGCCTGTAAATTGTAACTTTCCCTTATTTTTATAAAAGTCAGTAGGAACCTCTCCTATTGTCATTAATGGTTCAAAAAAAACTATCTGTCATAAATGCTTCTCATAATACTCCTTGGTATGCATACTATGCTAATTATATTGTTGCTAAATTCATTCCACCTGGTTTCACATACCAACAAAACAAAAAAAATCTTCTTTGACTTAAGACATTACTTTTGGCATGACCCACATCTTTATAAAGGAGTAGATGGTATTATTAGAAGTTGTATACCTGAGCATGAACAAGAAAAAATCCTACGGAAATGTCACTCCGAAGCCTATGGAGGACATCATGCGGGAGATAGAACTGCACACAAGGTATTACAATCTAGTTTTTATTGGCCTACTCTTTTCAAGGATGCTCATAAGTTTTTTTATCTTGTGATGAATTTCAAAGAATTGGTAATATTGGTAGACTTTAGGAAATGCCTATGAATTATTCACTTGCTATTGAACCATTTGATGTTTGGGGCTTTGATTATATGGGACATTTTCCTTCCTCTAATGGGTATACACATATTTTGGCTGATGTTGATTATGTCACTAAGTGGGTAGAAGTTACTCCAACTAGTAGTGCTGATCATAACTCCTCCATTAAAATGCTTAAAGAAGTTATTTTCCCAAGGTTTGGAGTCCCTAGATATTTAATTACTAATGGTGGTTCACATTTTATTCATGGTGCTTTTCATAAATTGCTTGCTAAATACGATGTCAACCATAGAATCGCATCTCCTTATCACCCTCAATCTAGTGGTCAAGTTGAGTTGAGCAATAGAGAAATAAAGTTAATATTGCAAAATACTGTCAATAGATCTCGTAAGAATTGGTCTAAGAAACTTGATGATGCACTTTGGGCTTATAGAACAACTTATAAAAATCCTATGGGTATGTCTCCATAAAAATTGGTTTATGGAAAAGCTTGTCATTTGCCTCTTGAGTTAGAATATAAGGCATACTGGGCAATTAAAGAACTCAATTATGATTTCAAACTTGCTAGTGAGAAGAGGTTATTTGATATTAGCTCATTAGACGAATGGAGAACCCAAGCCTATGAAAATGCCAAATTGTTCAAAGAAAAAGTTAAAAGATGGCATGACAAAAGAATCCAAAAGTGGGAATTCAAAGTGGGTGAATATGTTCTATTGTACAATTCTCATTTTAGATTTTTTGTAGGAAAACTCCTCTCCAAATGAGAGGGACCATATATCATTGAAGAAGCTTATCGGTCTGGAGCTATTAAGATCAATAATGCCGAAGGTGGTCAATGGACAACTAATTAAGCACTATATTTTAGGTACACCTATTAATGTTGAAACTAACATTATTCAAACCATGACACCAGATGAATACATAAAAGAGACCTTCCAGAACACTCCAGAACCCTGAAAAGGAAGAGGTATGTGATACGGTAAGTAATCTGGCTCTAAAAATTCCGTAAAAATGTTTTTTGTCAGTTTTGGAATATTAGAAAGAAAAAAACACCCGAGAAGGCAACCCTGGTGTCAACTAGGCACCATGGCGCACTTGCCCCTCCTGGCGCGCCCTGGTGGGTAGTGGCCCCCTCGGGAACCTTCCCGACTCCATTTCCTCTAGATTACTTATTTTGCAAGATAAAATTCTTTATATATATTCCTGGATGTTTTGACCACCATATCACGAAGAAATCCTCTATTCTTGTTACGTGCTATTTTTCTGGCAGATCTAAAAGTATATCGTCACAAGATTCAGATGGAGTGAGCTATGTTTCCCACTATCTTGCAGATCCAAGGATCTTTGGGGATATTTATCCCTACCTATGGTCGACGGATGAGGAGGAAGATACCGACTTGGAGGAGACGGAGGATGCCAGCTCAGATGAAGATAAAGTTCCACTACCTCAACCTGGGGATATGCACGTGGAATTCAAGAAGTCAAGTCTCCCAAACGTAGTAAACAAACCTAAGATCCAATTTATCCCGTCCCGTTTTCTGCAGGAAAGCAAGGAGGCATTATGCAAAAAGATATTGAAGCTTGAGCAAGAAAATGATGATTTGAGGGAGGAAAATTTTATCCTCAAACGTAGGCTGGAGAAGAAGAATGTCACTTCATCACCACCACCATCATCACCAAAGAAGGAGACTTGAGTACACGGGTATGGGCACTCCCCTTGGCTTGTGCCAAGCTTGCACTAGTGCGCATCGGTCCTAAACAAATGGTTTTTAACCCCTTTCCACGACGGCATATGGAACTGTCTCCAAGTGAGTGTGGGTGATTGGGGGGTACTTCCCACATGACCCAAAAACCGTCGGGGATAGGGCCCCTACAATACTCCTACTCGTTTCTGCTTGCATTGCCATCGCAGTCGGTATTCTATGGTGCTACGCTTATGATACGTGACCCATCACAATCAGTTCACTATTATAGAACGTGTATGATGCGCGGCCCATCACAAATGGTTCATAGTTAAGAAGATTAGCTAATCGTCGTACGAGTGTCGGACAGGATTACGAAACGTTGGACCATCGTAACATCGCCGTACACGACAACTATCACACACGCTATTCTGTGGTGCAACGTTTACGATGCATACTTCATTAGAAATAGTTCATGGTTGTGAATCGTGTATGATAAGGCAACTAACATAAACGTTTAGTTTGCCCGCACCATTTGTGATATTGTCTGACATCGCACACGCTTTGCAAACGGCAACTGCGTGCATGCTTGCACACGTTTCCTCTCTGTGAACCGTCTCGGATTATGGTGCATATCACAAACATTTGTGTTTTACCAACCGTGTGTGCCATAACAACCTGGAGAGCATAATTTCACCGTAATTTAATTGCTGCTTTTCCAAATTGTACCGGATTTGGATTTGAATTTGAATGTATGTTATAGCTTTATTCATATCCACCAGGTTCAAACAACTAATGCATTATTCGATTCATAGGTACATATGTTCAAGAATTATATAAGAACCAAATAAGAATGATGAACCATAGTTGTATACTTGTACTATTAAAGACAATAAAGAAAGAGGCGAAATATATTCTGGTTGCTGAACAAGGTGAAGCGGAATGCCCATATTGTGCCCTCCTCCATGCAGAACGCATGCACAACTCTAGTCCAATCCCTTGTGATGGCCGACCGCCCATCCTTCATGGTCTTCATGAAAACATCTAGATAATCATCGTGTTCTGGTATAAATACTTTAACCTTTGCATGCCCACCAATCATGTAGTTTGAGAGGTAATCTTGAGTAAACTGCTTTGGCAACCACTGCAAAGGAATAAGATTTCAGACATTGTCATCTAACACAACTCATTATGGGCAGTAAAAAGAAGGCTGCAGAGTTCTTACTTACCATCCCACAGTTCGCTGTTGTCTTGGATAAAGTGTAAACAAATAGTTTAATTGCCATCTTTGGACCCATTTTACTAACAATCTTTATCAGCTTCCTCACTTGATGCTGGTTCATTGGTATCTCATTTCCCCATATGCAGAAAGGGTCGAAACACGGATCTTTACCAATGACATACGTACCTAAAAGCACCAAGTTAATATTAGAAGCTAAACAACAATGGCACAATGATGTAGTACAACACTCTTTTATAATATGTCTATATACATCCGTATGTGGTAGTCCATTTGAAATCTCTAAGAAGACAAATATTTAGGGACGGAGGGAGTATCTTATAACATCCAATATACTCACATATTAGATGAATCAACATCTTATATTATGGGCCGGAAGGAGTTTAGTTCGTTCTTAAAAATTATCTGCTGCTGTATCCACGGGTTACAGTTAGTTTGGGCTAGTTCGGGCTCAAATAGCCCTAAAGTATATCTAAACATGAGGGCTAGTTTGAGGTAGTTGCATCTATAACCCACCCAAAAAACTAGTATCCAACCCAAGAGGTGCTAATTGGAGCTAGTTCTCCTAGTGCATTTATTGTCAATCTAACCCTGCCATCCAAACAACTCTTTGGATGGAGTTAGTTCAGGGTTAGTAATGAGCTATAAACTAACTCTCACCTCTAGCTAAGTTGAGTATCCAAACAGGGTTGTGTTGTTGTTGTTGCTACCGCTGCTCTTCTACGTATATCTAGACATCATTAGAACATTAATGTAACACTCTTCCTTGTTCCTATGTAGCCTAGGATTGCATATTTAGACATTAAGTACAGTGCATGTTGCTATGTAGCCTCAGATATATTACATATGGCCCTAGTTAACCTAAGGAAAAATGGGTTGCAGATATATTTAGTTAAAAGTCTGATTCACCGATTAGTCCCTTATCAGCCGTCGGCCTATATGGTACCAGCTACGGATATCCTAAAAAGTGAGCAGATATATGCCATGGGATGAAACTAACCTCGATGGAAAACATCAATCGTTCCCAAAATTGTTCTGTGTAGGTACATAAAGAAGCATGTTAAGCACAACAGGCTAAACATCAACCAAAATTACACATGGCAGACAAAATAATCTCCAAAAGATAGCTTCAGTGTGCAGGTTTAAGCACGCTAGTAAAGCAAAACAAGTGGAAAGGTGTGCTAACTGCAACAGGCCTGACATTTAACAACAAGCAAACATAGTCATTCAAACTGGTATTGTGCCAGTCTAAGTACACCGGTTATGGTTAAATAAAAATGGAAATGCATGTTAACTACAAGATGCAGCAACCAAATGTAGTCATTCATAGTGGTATTGTTGAAACTGGTACTGATGAAATTGAACTGCACAGTTCATACTTGCACATATAGATCGTCACGTTGTGAATAACTGGAATAAACAAGGGATACTACGAACAACCAAAGATAGCATTTGAAACTGAACATATGCTAACTACAAACAACCGAACAATCAAAAAACTTTAAAAGAGGCATATGCTAGCTATAACAGGCTTAACGACAAGCAAATATATGCATTCCTATCGGTATGTTTAAAACTAGATTGATGAAATGTAATACACAGTAAATAATTGCACATATAGAGCATCACATTGTGAACAACTGAAATAAACAAATCATGGGTTTCCTCACTTGTCACAGATGGGCTCGTTCCTGTGGGAAGAGCACAGACCCTGGATGGATGCCCTCCATGTTGTCGCAGATTGGCTCCTTCCCCTTGGAAGAGCACGGCTGTAGGGTGCCCTCCCTGATGTCGCAGACGGGCGCTTTCCCCTTGGAAGAGCAGATGGGCTCTTTCCCCTTGGAAGAGCCAGAGAGGGTGCCGTCCTCGTGGTCGCCGTTGATGAGGTCTGACTTGGAAGCTGTGGATCCCAAGCCAGCGTCGCAGAACGTGTGCTTTAGAAATGACAAAAGGGGCCCGTGGGCGATTTAGAATGGCAAATTGTCGACAGCGAGCTAGAGGAGATCAGTGGTGGGGCCATGGATGAGATCGACGGTGGTTGAACCCGAGGGGTTGGGGGTGGGCCACTTAACCTGTGACACAGCTCGCCTTAGGGCATCGCTGTCAATGACCTCGATGTCGTAGCCGGCGGACGAGACATGCCCGCATACTCTAGCCTGCTGCTTGAGTGCCTGCCGCCAGTAATGGTCGTCAGCTTCCTCGGTGACGTCGGGTGAAGAGACCGCTCTACACCCCTTTTTGGCCAGTCGCTCCTCGAGCTCCACGGGAAGCGTAGCCGGGCTTAGGCCGTGACACTCTGGAGTGGGGGATGGGGATGGGGATCTGTGGGAAAGGGGGCATTTGGCAGCGTCATCTAAGAAACTCAGGGCGACCTGGGTATGCAGATCGGTGGGTAAGCTGCATGGGCAAACCGGCAGATGTTGACAATGGAGGCCTTGAGGCAGCGGCGACGGCGGGGACTGTGCTAGGGTTTTGAGCAAGGGTGTGTGTGTGTGTGTGCGCGCGCGCGCACGCACGCTTGAGGAGGTTTTGGTGTGTGTGTGTGGAGGGGGGCGCGGGGTGTTTGAGGAAATGATGCAGGTACTGAAAATTTTACTACGCGGGAGTCAAACACGGGAGTGAAATGCCGGGCTATTGAAAATTTTGATGATAGTGCATCGTACATGGTCCGGAGATAACAACCATGTGCTATGAAAAATAAAAACCCTCGAGGCGGGCAAATATTTTTGATGCAGGCGGGATTGGGAACAAGAAACATCACACACGGTCTAGAGATAACAACGTGTGTTATGAAACAGAAAAACCCTCGAATCGGGCAAATATTTTTGAGAGGGGGAGCCTCGTGGAGCCCAATGTACTATGCGGATGTGTGCGTGACAGGTGCACCGACATGGCACATAGTTAGTTTGAGTGAACCGTGTCTGTTGCATCATACGACTTGTCTAATGTTCATAAATTTGGCAAAAAATGACACGAGAGAGGGTCAGAACATGAACACACTTGCATGTGGACCAAATTTATGTATCAAAAGGGTGGTTTGATTTTCAAATACCAAATGCAACTTCGATGTGGCACCTCTCTCGCAAAGCGCACAGTATTGCTTGCTCCCACCCTCTCGTGTCGACACGAAGGGAATCCTAAGCTATGAATGCATGGCCCTCCCCCTCAATCGAGGTTCTCCTAGAAAAGTGCGAAGTAGCTACCCCCCTCATCCCTCATGCTGGCACAAAGGAAATCCTAAGCTATATATTATGAATGCATGTCCCCTCCCCCTCAACCGAGGTTCACCTAGCAATGTGTGAAGTAGCTAGCAGCCCCCCTCCTCCCTCGTGTCAGCACGAAGGGAATCCTAAGCTATATATGA